>NC_134357.1:543923396-544223396 GCF_048569485.1 Anomaloglossus baeobatrachus | reverse complement strand
TTACAAACACCTCCGACATACAGTGGGGTGAGAAGGGAGCATGCTGGGGACACTATATGTGTCCTCTTTTCTTCCATCCGACATAGTCAGCAGCTGCTGCTGACTAAAAAGTGGAGCTATGCGTGGATGTGTTGCCTCCTTCGCACAAAGCACAAAAACTGGTGAGCCAGTGATCCCACTGGGGGTGTATAGCCAGAAGGGGAGGGGCCTTACACTTTTAAGTGTAATACTTTGTGTGGCCTCCAGAGGCAATAGCTATACACCCAATTGTCTGGGTCTCCCAATGGAGCGACAAAGAAATATTATACTGTGTGCAGGGAGCTCGACCATGCGCGCACAGGAGGCGCAGGGAGCTCGACCGTGCGCGCACAGGAGGCGCAGGGAGCTCGACCGTGCGCGCACAGGAGGCGCAGGGAGCTCGACCGTGCGCGCACAGGAGGCGCAGGGAGCTCGAGCGTGTGCCCAGGTGTACAGAGCGCGGCCATCTGTGCATGAAGACTGTCATGAACTGGTGTGATAAATAGATGTGATCAGGCGTAACCATTACAAGATGACGTAATCTGTCTAAAGATTACAACCCCCAATGTTCATCTCACACTTTGAACTACTACCCAAAACTGTCATCACTATCTTTTGGTTCAAGCACTCATCTCCATCCATCTATGACAGAAACAGCCGCCTCCATTTTAGTTCAGGTAGACTGAGAGGCGGCTTCTTCCATTTTATCTAAGGTACAATGAGAAAGTCAGAGCCACCTCCATTTTATCTGCACTAGTTATTGTGGGGACATTTTACAGTGTGGGGGCGTCATCACCACCTCAGCACGTGTCGTGGGGTGCGCCTGCACGGGCTAATATAAATCCTCACACTCAATCTTGCACTCAACCTCTGTTTAACCCCTTCAGCCCCAAGCCTATTTTGACCCTAAAGACCGGGCCATTTTTTGCAATTCTGACCAGTGTCACTTTATGAGGTTATAACTCTGGAACGCTTCAGCGGATCCCGGTGATTCTGAGACTGTTTTTTCGTGACATATTGGGCTTCATGTTAGTGGTAAATTTAGGCCGATATTTTTTGCATTTCTTTGTGAAAAAAACGAAAATTTTGTAATTTTCAAACTTTGAATTTTTATGCTCTAAAACCAACGAGACATATGACACAAAATAATTAATAAATAACATTTCCCACATGTCTACTTTACATCAGAACAATTTTGGGGAAAAAAAAAATAAAAATTTAAGGAAGTTATAGGGGTTCAAAGTTTATGAGCAATTTCTCATTTTTACAACAAAATTTACAAAGCCACATTTTTTAGGGACCACATCACATTTGAAGCGATTTTGAAAGGTCTACATGACACAGAACACCCAAAAGTGACACCATTCCAAAAACGGCACCCCTCAGGCTACTCAAAACCACATTCAAGAAGGTTATTAACCCTTCAGGTGCTTCACAGTAACTAAAGCAATGTGGAAGGAAAAAAAATGAACATTTTACTTTTTGCAACAAAAATGTTAATTTAGCCTCAAATATTGCATATTCACAAGGGTAGCAGGATTAAATGAACCCCCAAAATTTGTTGGGCAATTTCTACTGAACACGCAGATACCTCATATGTGGCGAAAAACCACTGTTTGGGCGCACGGCAGGACTCGGAAGGGAAGGAGCGCCATTTGACGTTTCAAACGCAAAATTGTCTGGGATAATTAGCGTATTCCATGTTGCGTTTGGAGACCCCCTGAGGTGCCGAAACAGTGGAGCTTCCCCACATGTGACCCCATTTTGGAAACTAGACCCCTCATGGAATTTATCTAGATGTTTATTGAGCACTTTGAGCCTCTGGGGGCTTCACAAAAGTTAATAGAGTTGAGCCGTGAAAATAAAAAAAAATTTTTTTACCACAAAATTGTTACTTCAACCAGGTAGCTTTTTTTTCACAAGGGTATCAGGAAAAATTGCACCATAAAATGTATTGTGCAATTTCTCCTGAGTACGCAGATACCTCATATGTGGTGGAACTCAAATGTTTGGGCGCACAGCAGGACTCGGAAGGCAAGGAGCGTCATTTGACGTTTCAAACGCAAAATTGTCTGGGATAATTAGCGTATTCCATGCTGTTTGGAGACCCCCTGAGGTGCCGAAACAGTGGCGCTCCCCCACATGTGACCCCATTTTGGAAACTAGACCCCCATGGCATAGAAAAAAAAAAAAAACAGCGGCAGATGAGAGGGGGGGGGGAAGATGGGGGGGCAGCGGCATATAAAGGGAGCATCTGTGATTGTGAGACGGCGGCTGGGATAGGGTGGGGGCGGATGGGAGAGGGCGCAGTGGATGCAGGAGCGGCAGAGGATGGGGGGAGGGGGGGATGGGTGGTAAGGGGAGTGGGAGGTGAGATTGGGGATAGTTACCCTACAGGATGGATCTAGGCAGCTGGATCACAGGAGATGAAGGAGGCAGCAGATCGGGGAGGGTGAGAGGTGGGGGAGGAAGCGCAGCGCAGATCACGGAGGAGACAGGTGAGCAGAGCACAGATCACGGGGGTGAGAGGTGAAGGAGGCAGCAGATCGGGGAGGGTGAGAGGTGGGGGAGGAAGCGCAGCGCAGATCACGGAGGAGACAGGTGAGCAGAGCGCAGATCACGGGGGTGAGAGGTGAGGGAGCGCAGATCACGGGGGTGAGAGGTGAGGGAGCGCAGATCACGGGGGTGAGAGGTGAGGGAGCGCAGATCACGGGGGTGAGAGGTGAGGGAGCGCAGATCACGGGGGTGACAGGTGAGGGAGCGCAGATCACGGGGGTGACAGGTGAGGGAGCGCAGATCACGGGGGTGACAGGTGAGGGAGCGCAGATCACGGGGGTGACAGGTGAGGGAGCGCAGATCACGGGGGTGACAGGTGAGGGAGCGCAGATCACGGGGGTGACAGGTGAGGGAGCGCAGATCACGGGGGTGACAGGTGAGGGAGCGCAGATCACGGGGGTGACAGGTGAGGGAGCGCAGATCACGGGGGTGACAGGTGAGGGAGCGCAGATCACGGGGGTGACAGGTGAGGGAGCGCAGATCACGGGGGTGACAGGTGAGGGAGCGCAGATCACGGGGGTGACAGGTGAGGGAGCGCAGATCACGGGGGTGACAGGTGAGGGAGCGCAGATGACGGGGGTGACAGGTGAGGGAGCGCAGATGACGGGGGTGACAGGTGAGGGAGCGCAGATGACGGGGGTGACAGGTGAGGGAGCGCAGATGACGGGGGTGACAGGGGAGGGAGCGCACGTCACGGCGGTGACAGGGGAGGGAGCGCACGTCACGGCGGTGACAGGGGAGGGAGCGCACGCCACGGCGGTGACAGGGGAGGGAGCGCACGCCACGGCGGTGACAGGGGAGGGAGCGCACGCCACGGCGGTGACAGGGGAGGGAGCGCACGCCACGGCGGTGACAGGGGAGGGAGCGCACGCCACGGCGGTGACAGGGGAGGGAGCGCACGCCACGGCGGTGACAGGGGAGGGAGCGCACGCCACGGCGGTGACAGGGGAGGGAGCGCACGCCACGGCGGTGACAGGGGAGGGAGCGCACGCCACGGCGGTGACAGGGGAGGGAGCGCACGCCACGGCGGTGACAGGGGAGGGAGCGCACGCCACGGCGGTGACAGGGGAGGGAGCGCACGCCACGGCGGTGACAGGGGAGGGAGCGCACGCCACGGCGGTGACAGGGGAGGGAGCGCACGCCACGGCGGTGACAGGGGAGGGAGCGCACGCCACGGCGGTGACAGGGGAGGGAGCGCACGCCACGGCGGTGACAGGGGAGGGAGCGCACGCCACGGCGGTGACAGGGGAGGGAGCGCACGCCACGGCGGTGACAGGGGAGGGAGCGCACGCCACGGCGGTGACAGGGGAGGGAGCGCACGCCACGGCGGTGACAGGGGAGGGAGCGCACGCCACGGCGGTGACAGGGGAGGGAGCGCACGCCACGGCGGTGACAGGGGAGGGAGCGCACGCCACGGCGGTGACAGGGGAGGGAGCGCACGCCACGGCGGTGACAGGGGAGGGAGCGCACGCCACGGCGGTGACAGGGGAGGGAGCGCACGCCACGGCGGTGACAGGGGAGGGAGCGCACGCCACGGCGGTGACAGGGGAGGGAGCGCACGCCACGGCGGTGACAGGGGAGGGAGCGCACGCCACGGCGGTGACAGGGGAGGGAGCGCACGCCACGGCGGTGACAGGGGGAGGGAGCGCACGCCACGGCGGTGACAGGGGAGGGAGCGCACGCCACGGCGGTGACAGGGGAGGGAGCGCACGCCACGGCGGTGACAGGGGAGGGAGCGCACGCCACGGCGGTGACAGGGGAGGGAGCGCACGCCACGGCGGTGACAGGGGAGGGAGCGCACGCCACGGCGGTGACAGGGGAGGGAGCGCACGCCACGGCGGTGACAGGGGAGGGAGCGCACGCCACGGCGGTGACAGGGGAGGGAGCGCACGCCACGGCGGTGACAGGGGAGGGAGCGCACGCCACGGCGGTGACAGGGGAGGGAGCGCACGCCACGGCGGTGACAGGGGAGGGAGCGCACGCCACGGCGGTGACAGGGGAGGGAGCGCACGCCACGGCGGTGACAGGGGAGGGAGCGCACGCCACGGCGGTGACAGGGGAGGGAGCGCACGCCACGGCGGTGACAGGGGAGGGAGCGCACGCCACGGCGGTGACAGGGGAGGGAGCGCACGCCACGGCGGTGACAGGGGAGGGAGCGCACGTCACGGCGGTGACAGGGGAGGGGAGCGCACGCCACGGCGGTGACAGGGGAGGGAGCGCACGCCACGGCGGTGACAGGGGAGGGAGCGCACGCCACGGCGGTGACAGGGGAGGGAGCGCACGTCACGGCGGTGACAGGGGAGGGAGCGCACGTCACGGCGGTGACAGGGGAGGGAGCGCACGTCACTCCGGTGACAGGGGAGGGAACGCACGTCACTCCGGTGACAGGGGAGGGAACGCACATCACGGCGGTGACAGGGGAGGGAACGCACATCACGGCGGTGACAGGGGAGGGAACGCACATCACGGCGGTGACAGGGGAGGGAACGCACATCACTGCGGTGAGGGGACGAGCAGCCGATCACGAGGGAAAGGGGCCGGGCAGCAGATCGGGGGGGGACCGGTGGCACTGTAGCAGATGGAGGGCGGCGGATCGGGAGGTGTGGGGGTGAGGGTGCGGGCAGCAGATACGAGGGGTGGGGGTGGGGGTGCGGGTGGCAGATCGCGGCGGAGGGCAGCAGCGATGGTGGATCGGGAGGTGTGGGGGTGAGTGTGCGAGCAGCAGATACGAGGGGTGGGGGTGCGGGTGGCAGATCGCGGCGGAGGGCAGCGGCGGATCGGGAGGTGTGGGGGTGAGTGTGCGGGCAGCAGATACGAGGGGTGGGGGGTGCGGGTGTCAGATCGCGGCGGAGGGCAGTGGCGGATCGAGAGGTATGGGGGCGAGTGTGCGGGCAGCAGATACGAGGGGTGGGGGTGCGGGTGGCAGATCGCGGCGGAGGGCAGCAGCGGCGGCGGATCGGGAGGTGTGGGGGTGAGTGTGCGGGCAGCAGATACGAGGGGTGGGGGTGCGGGTGGCAGATCGCGGCGGAGGGCAGCAGCGGATCGGGAGGTGTGGGAGTGAGGGTGCGGGCAGCAGATACGAGGGGTGGGGGTGCGGGTGGCAGATCGCGGCGGCGGATCGGGAGGCCGGTTTCATACAGTGCAATGGCAGCGCGGCAACTTCCGGGTCCCATGCTCCGGTCTCATAACAGCATGGGACCGGAGCTTGTCGCCCTGCCATTGCACTGTGTACACTCACTGTGCTGGCGTGCTGCAGGGACGATGACGGGGGCGGTCACCGGCAACAGGTCCTCTGTGATTGGAGAAATAGGTCACAAGGCCGATCTCTCCAATCACAGCTACTGGAGCTGGGGGAGGGTGATCCAGTGAGGTCACCCAGCTCCAGCCAATGGCCAGTGCTATAGCTGCACTGGCCAGGGCTGGATTTCAATGTTTCAGTCACTTTAAGTGGCTGGAACATTACAGTGGCTGTGATTGGTTGAGCGACGTTTGTCAGCCAATCACAGCCTCCGTAGGTCCGGGGAGGAGGCACCACCCCTCCTGAGGTCAGGTACAGGTCCCCTCCTCCCCGAATCTGCGGTTTATCCTAACTTTTCGCAGTCACCGGAGGCTCCGGTGCCGCGATTACGCCATGAAGGAAAGATCCGTCCTTGGTCGTTAAGGCCCAGGGCACAAGGACGTATCTTTCCGTCCATGGTCGTGAAGGGGTTAAAGCTAAAAAGCAAATGTAAATAACACCCAGACATCGTCCACTCACCCCGGCTACAGAACACACTGCCACCACTCATCAACCATAAGAGCGAATGTGTCCCCAAAATAAACACTATTGTCTGACATATGTCTCTGTAGTATTACTATGGGTCAGATCTTCACGCCGGAAGCAAATATTGTAAAAGTCACAGACAGATGGAGAAGTCACATCTATGATCAGCTCTAATCCTGCCATCTCCACCGCTCTCATTACACAAGTATAAAACATATAATACTGGTGGATAAAACAAGACTGAACACAAGACCTTCACAGCCGTCTACACATCATAGGGAGATTTCATGTCACCTTCTCTCCATCTACCTGATGATCCTGAGGAACATCGGGCTCTTCTTGTTTACAGTCCTGTGGGAGAAGAGGACGGGGACATCTCTCTGGGGTTGTCCTCTTACTCGATAGACCTGGAGGAGACACATACAGGGACTGAATTCATTCTTTACATACAGATAATTATAGGCCGTGTGTATTTAGTCCTGTCTATTACCTGGTGATGTGTTGGGCTGGGGATCCTCCATCATGACGTCCTTGTACAGATCTTTGTGTCCTTCTAAATACTCCCACTCCTCCATGGAGAAATAGATGGTGACGTCCTGACACCTTATAGGAACCTGACACATACAATGATACCGTCACCCCCCAATCCCTTCATAGCGTTACTGTATAATGTCCCAGCATTCCCAGCAGTGTCACCTCTCCAGTCAGCAGCTCAATCATCTTGTAGGTGAGTTCTAGGATCTTCTGGTCATTCATGTCCTCATGTATCAGGGGGTGAGGTGGAGGCCCTGTGATTGGGCTCAGGGGTCTTCCCCATCCCTCAGACACAGGGGCCTGACAGCGCTCACTAGAAGTCTTCTTCACTACTGTGTAATCCTGGTTATGGAGAGACACAGTAAGAAATCTCACTCCAGACATTTCCAGAGTCCTCACCTCTCCAGTTCTGTCCATCTGTTATTCCCATAGATAAGAATGATGTAATGTGACGTCATCAGAATCTCTCACCTCTCCAGTAAGCCGGAAGAGGATCTCTAGGGTGAGGTGTAATATCCTCTCCGCCATCTTGTCCTTGTCCCTCCTTGACAGGTCAATCAGGAAACTTTTCTTATATAGAAGATCTCCACTAAGACGATCCAATGTTGTAGGGACCTGAATAAGAGGATGAACCAATGTAACATCATAAAGAATCCGGTGTAATAATACAATTACTGGAGATAATGAAGGAAACATATCAGGAGATATAAAGTGTACTTGATGTATTCTCTCGTGTCTCATACAGACTGGAATATAAGTTGAATTGCTGACAAAGACATCTCCTCCATACTCCGAATCACTGGCTATGTTGGCCACTACTCAGACTACTGATTGGCTGTAGGAATCACAAGCTCATTGGGACAAACCAGGAAATACAAAAACTAGCGGGAGACCCAAGCAGCGCTGACATATTTATTGTTTTACAACATTCTGTATAAGTTCCCTCTTAAAAAAGTGGTTCACCCATTTTCATTACTGACCACATCGATGTTATGTTGAGAAACAAGGTTTCTCTCAAATACTTTGCGTTGCCAATTGTGCCTATGAGCGGTGCTATTGTAGACTGCTCATCCCCATCGTGTGAACCCTGGGCTCCGCTCACAACACAGTGACTGACACTCACGGAGACTGGGAGTAGCTGCAGTGAGGTCAGGTCAACAGGAAGTTGACGTGACCTCCCCGGACATCAGAGGTCACCTCTGATGTCCGGGGAGGTCACGTCAACTTCCTGTTGACCTGACCTCACTGCAGCTACTCCCAGTCTCCGTGAGTGTCAGTCACTGTGTTGTGAGCGGAGTTCCCTCACTAGTCACAGCACAGTATCCCTCCTGCTTGTGCGCTCTGCAGTGAAGGAGGAGGGAGCAGGGAGATGATGGGCTGTGATGAATAGTGAAACTCCGCTCACAGCCCTGTCACTCAGGAAGACTGCAGTCCGGCTCAGTTGACATGACATCACTGGTTATGAGAGGTCACAGAGCCCGGGGGTAACATGAAGGGGGTGAGCGGACTGCAATACCGCCGCTCACAGGCAGAATTGGCAACACAAGGTATTTGAGAGAAACATTGTTTCTCAACATAATATAAATGTGGCCAGTAATGAAAACGGGTGAACCACCTCTTTAAGGCCCCCATATACAGACTAAAGGTTGCTGAAACCGCTCATATGAGGAATTAGCCGACTATATTCCAAAAGGATACAGCAGCATTCTGTAGTCGCCAAGACATATGCAAACATAGAATGTTTGAAATGTAAACTGTATTAATACTATATAAAATACACTTCGAAAAATGAAGGTTCTTAGAGCAAAAATTGGTCAATTCCTGCCCATCAACCGCGGCAAGGTGACCTTTGTTTGATGGGACCCTATCCTACTGTCATGCCTTTCCTGGACTAAAATTCTATAAATACATGGGCAGATACGATCTGGCATTTATTAAAACAACCCTGTGTCTGATGGATAGAGGGCATAGTCAGAATAGCAGGCTGTCTCCATCTCTTATACTTACTGCAAAAAAGCCCACAAAAACCTGTATCTCCAAATAAAAGATAGCAAGTGTAAACAGGTGCTACCTGCTATAACTACATGAATACCAAACAAAAGGATACAGCACCACTCCTTAGTTTAGGAGAGGCCATGAGAATAGGATAGGGTTTTATCAAATAAAGGTCACCTTGCCGCAGTTGATGGGCATACAAGAATTGGCCAATTGTTGCCCTAAGAACCTACATTTTTCTCACCATGTTTTATGCAGCATTATTGCAAATTCAATTATATATGTTCTATGTTTGCGCATATCTTGGCACCTACAGAATGCGGATGTGTCCTTTCATTTCTGTTTTGTGTAGTTATGCAGCTGGTAGCTGTTCACACTTGCTATGTTTCATTTGGAGATGCAGTTTTTTGGTTTCTGGACTTTATAACATGTGTGGGGACCTCAAGACAGATTCTGTCAGATGAGAGAAGGATCTGGCATGCTGAATTGTAGAACATGATCAGTTTGCTCAACCTGATGAAAAGTTTTTTAGTAAAAAATTAAGATCACAGTTTTAGCAGGAGAGAAAGAGAATATTCTCCATTCTTCATGAAGAGAAAAGAGAGAAGGCATCTTGCATATATTTTATATAACCAAAAGAGTGCTTCCATTATTTTATTTGTAGGCGAAAGAGAAAGAGTGAGAAAGAAAGAGCTCCTCATACATGTATAGCACTTTTCCAGGAGGCCGGTGGTTCATCTGTATCAAGAATGGGGATAAGTGAGATTTATTTATTAGCTGGTGGGGTGGGTACCATAGCGTGGGAACATTATATTGTGTGTGGGTGATGGCAACACTGTGAGAATATTATACTCTGTGGGGGGGGGGGGATGGCAGTACTGTGGGAACATTATACTGCGTGGGGGGATGGTGGTACTGTGGGAACATTATACTGTGTGTTGGGGGATGGTGGTACTGTGAGAACAATATACGGTGTGTGGGGGGATGGCCGTACTATGGGAACATTATACTGTGTGTGGGGGGATGCCCGTTCTGTGGGAACATTATACTGTGTGTGGGGGGGATGGCCGTACTGTGGGAACATTATACTGTGTGTGGGGGGCCGGCCTTACTGTGGGAACATTATACTGTGTGGGGGGGATGGCTGTACTGTGGGAACATTATACTGTGGGGGGGGGGGATGGCCGTACTGTGGGAATATTATACTGTGTGTGGGGGATGTAAGTACTATGGGAACATTATACTGTGTGTGGGGGGATGGCAGTACTGTGGGAACATTATACTGTGTGTGGGGGGATGGCGGTACTGTGGGAACATTATACTGTGTGTGGGGGGATGGCGGTACTGTGGGAACATTATACTGTGTGTGGGGGGATGGCGGGTACTGTGGGAACATTATACTGTGTGTTGGGCGATGGTGGTACTGTGGGAACATTATACTGTGTGTGGGGGGGGGGATATCGGTACTGTGGGAACATTATACCATATTGGAAGAAAGGGGCCGAGGGCTGAGGGCAGAAAGGGGCCGAGGACTGAGGGCAGGAAAGGGGCCGAGGACTGAGGGCAGGAAAGGGGCCGAGGACTGAGGGCAGACGGGTTTCCTCACTTCCGGCCTCTCATAGTTGGGGCGTCTGTATCTATCAGAGGAAAAGGAACAAAAACCTCACGATTCATAGAAATCAGCGAGAGAAAAACCCCAAGAAAGTCTCAGAGCTGAAGGGGTTAATGCCCCCTGCCCCAGTAATGGGGAATCTCCACATACCTCCTCCTGCAGAGCCGCACACTAGATATATGGCTGCTCTGTGCTTCCAGGACCTGTGATGATGTCACATGGAGGGGAGGAGTCAGGGGTCACATGATCAGCTCCTCAGTGTATACAGGATAGTGATGGGCAGTCTGGCTCTTTTTGATGAGCCGGCTCATTTGGCTCGGCTCACCAAAAAGAATCGGCTCTTTCGGCTCAAAAAACGGCTCTTTTTTTAAAAAAAACCCTCTGCTACACCTTGTGATGATACAGAACCTCCCCTGTACATTGGGAACCTCATTCTACACCCTTGTATGTATCTAGTGAAGCAGTAAAAACAGTTTTTAGCATTATTGTTTCCGTTTCCTCAGATTGTCAGCTCTTCTGGACAGGGCCCTCGCTCCTCTTTTATGTGGTGTTTTTTGTACATGTCCTTTCTACATTAGTCAGTGCGCTGATATGTGTCGCTCCTACAAAAGATTATAATTCCTGAAAATAAAGGCGAGTTGCAATTACTGTACTGCCTGTCACTATATGTGCAACACACACACACTGTACATACTGAACACAAAAGGACACACATACATACACACATTGTACACACACACTGTACACACTGAACACAAAGGACACATACATACACACATTGTACACACACACTGTACATACTGAACACAAAGGACATACATACATACACACATTGTACACACACACTGTACATACTGAACACAAAGGACACACATACATACACACATTGTACACACACACTGTACATACTGAACACAAAGGACATACATACATACACACATTGTACACACACACTGTACATACTGAACACAAAGGACATACATACATACACACATTGTACACACACACTGTACATACTGAACACAAAGGACATACATACATACACACATTGTACACACACACTGTACATACTGAACACAAAGGACACACATACATACACACATTGTACACACACACTGTACATACTGAACACAAAGGACATACATACATACACACATTGTACACACACACTGTACATACTGAACACAAAGGACATACATACATACACACATTGTACACACACACTGTACACACTGAACACAAAGGACACATACATACACACATTGTACACACACACTGTACATACTGAACACAAAGGACACACATACATACACACATTGTACACACACACTGTACATACTGAACACAAAGGACACATACATACACACATTGTACACACACACTGTACATACTGAACACAAAGGACATACATACATACACACATTGTACACACACACTGTACATACTGAACACAAAGGACATACATACATACACACATTGTACACACACACTGTACACACTGAACACAAAGGACACATACATACACACATTGTACACACACACTGTACATACTGAACACAAAGGACACACATACATACACACATTGTACACACACACTGTACATACTGAACACAAAGGACACATACATACACACATTGTACACACACACTGTACATACTGAACACAAAGGACATACATACATACACACATTGTACACACACACTGTACATACTGAACACAAAGGACATACATACATACACACATTGTACACACACACTGTACATACTGAACACAAAGGACACACATACATACACACATTGTACACACATACTGTACATACATACACACATTGTACACACACACTGTACGCACACCAACATATGGAAGCATAGGATACTGAATAGCAAAATCAGTTCTTTTCAACACAACCTGGAACAGAAATGTTTAAATGCTAACATAGCATGGGTCCAACTTCTGCTGGTGGTGCAGAGCACTACAAATCCCAGCAAGTGGAACACAATATGGCAATGCAACACTAGTTACATACCAACTTTTTTAACAGTTAAGTGACAATAAATGTCATTGAGGTAGTATTGCACATAAAACAAATGTATAGAGGTTGTCCTGACTAACATTGATGGCCTGGCCTTATTATAATATGTAATCAATGTGTGATGGCTGGAGGGCGGATGTGCGGTATCTAGCCGCTGTCACTACATACAAGATGGAGCACCTTCATAACGGCAAATCTGGCCAGCATTAAGAAGAGCTGATCATCCGAGGTGTCGGGTGCGGCCCTACAGCAATCACACATTGATCAACTAAAGCAGAGGTGAGGACCTCCAGGTCTGGAGGGTGCAGGTCATGTGTTCAGGATTTCCTTATGGTACTGTCACACTGGTGGAGGATCGCCTCTGAACATGCCTGTAGTCCAGGCGAGGCAGGGGGCTATACTTTGTATGGCTCCCGTCATGTGTCAGAACACTATTGCTGCGTCACACGCGGCAATGTGTTCAGATCGCCTGCTCCTCATCGCCAGGTTTCCCAGCAGTGCTAGGCAACCTCCGAATTCAGGAGATGAGCGGTGGCAGCGGGAAATTGCCCTGTCACACGAGGCGACACACTGGCGATGTCATTGTAACTTGACCATGCCTACTAAGTTGCAGCAACATCGCCAGTGATACCTCCCTGTCTGACGGGGTCTTTAGTATTGCACAGTTGATAATTGAATCATCTACACTGTGTGTGGCACTCAAGACCTGAAGTTTCCCATCTCTGAATTAAAGTAAGGGCCCTGTCACACATGTCAATGTGGTGGGCAACGTCGCTGATGACCGTGTGACCCCGCCCACCGCATCAACGTCACGGGTGAGATGTCATATGTGACGATCTCACCTGCGACTTCTCCTGCAATGTCGCTGTGTGATGCCATAGCATCACACCAGTGTCTCCGGGAGCTATAGTGCAGTTCCTGAAGTCGCTGGTGTGAAGGTGTCACATGCAGCCATGTCGCTAGATTGCAGTTGCGTGGTTTTCGGTCCGGACCGAAAACTTTGCGACTGCGACCAGCGATAAATTGTGGGGCGATTTTGCCGGGTCACACGTGGCGATGCACTCACGATATCGCCACAGTGACATCGCTGTGGCGATATCGTGAGTCACATTAGGCTGTGGGGAAACCAGGAGAGGTAAGTACAGATTTATTTTTTAATGAGTACACGCTCGCCAGAGGATTATGGGGGAGGAGGGGGGTGCATTATAGTCTATGGCGAGTTGTGAGGCTGCATTATGCTATGTGGAAGGCTGTGAGGCTGCATTATACTATATGGAGGGCTGTGAGGCAGTATTATACTATATGGAGGATAATGGGGATGCATTATTATAATTGGATGACTATGGGGACTATGGGATGCATTATAATATATAAATGACTATGAGGGTACATTGTGATATATGGAGGAATATGGGGATGCGTTATAATAATTGGATGACTATGGTGGTGGGAGGGGAACACCATATATACCAGGATAAGGGACATATATACACGGGGCCCATACATATGATCTGACCAACATGTGTGCGCGCGGAGTGTGACAGGTGGGGGAGTGCCCAGGTCTACATTTCACACTGTGGCTCACCAGACTCTAGTTACACCACTGATAATTAGGAAGCGATACAAAAAAAAGTGTTTTATAGATGTGTGCAGATGTCAGATCTATTTACATCTAAAAATGCCAGGATTTGTTAACAGAAATAGAAAAAAAGTCTCAACTGCGAGAATTGTGACACCACAACGCCACAGACACATGCATATAGAGGCTAATGAATATGTTGTATGTAGTCACCAAACTAGTAAAAAAATATCAATTGTGGTCACAAAAAAAAATACACACACACACGCACAGGCACACACACACTCACACACACACACACAGACACTCACACACACACAGCAGCTTCCACTAAACATTGAAGGAATGGAGACATGGCTTATGATCAATGATTTTCTCTTTTTTATGCCAGAAAGAAAACCTTACAGGGTTAAATGAACATGTCAGCGGTCATCTGTGCTGTGCACACACTGGACACTAACTCTATACAATGATTGAAGCTGTATACACTTCTTTACATATGTTTGGTCTAAAATGCTATTACCCAGCAACTGGTCAGGTCTTTACTGTAGTGGTCCTGAACCCTAATTAATACCTAGAGAAGATGATCATTGTTATCAGCAAACAAGCTGAGCCCTCTCCTCCTACACATTACCATATGTGCCAGTCGAGGTCAGAAAACTTAACCCTAGCACATCATTCCCTGGTACTCAATTGTGCCCACTGAACTAAGGAAGAACCACTATGTGTGTATAGCTTTAAGTGTCAGCTCCTGCCCAGAGCTTGTGTTTACTTTACTCTTCTCCTTATCTCCTGCTTCCCCCTGAAGCAGAGAAAAAAAAAAAAAAAAAAAGCGGCTCTTTATGGCTCGTTCACTTTGATGATTCGGCTCATATCGTTCACTTCAAAGAGCCGGCTCAAAGAATCGGCTCGTTCGCGAACGACACATCACTAATACAGGACTCTGCTGTGCTGGGTGTCATGGTGCTGGGTGTCATGGTGCTGGGTGTCATGGTGTTGGGTGTCATGGTGCTGGGTGTCATGGTGCTGGGTGTCATGGTGCTGGGTGTGGGGTCAGGAGGGGTTTACAGTGAGTAATGTTTATAATGATGACCACAAGCAGGATGTAATGGAATAGAGAAATATTAAGCAATAATATGTTACGTAATGTGCCACAGGAACCTATAGATGACATGAAATTAAAAAAAACCTAAATAGGTGAACAAAAGCAAGTGTTATGTGGGAGAAGCTGCAAAGTACGGTATGTACAGAAAGTAATATACAAAGTGTTATAAAGTGCATGTGCTAAAGCAGCAATGTGAGTACACCCGTACTGACCTAATAGTACAAACAAGCAGCATGCGCTATAAAATGTAAAATGCTGCGAGTGTATGTAAGGCACTGAGTGTATGGAACAGAGTGGAATGATGGTGAAGTATATTACAGCAGCAGTGTATGAAGAACCATACAACAGTAAATGGTGTAATTGTAAGGTGCTAAAGAATGAGAAAATGTGCAGCATTAGCAATGGAGATGTATTAGCAATGGTAAATGTGTCAGCCAAAAAGACTAAAGGCCATTTTACACACACCGATATCGCTAGCAATGTGACACGCCCAGATCGTTGCTACGATATGCCGAGATCGCTCATAGGTCGTTTTGTAGCGGTCACACGTACCCATCTCACAAACGACGCTACATCGTTCAGCGATATATTGTTTGACCAAAGCGGTCGTGTAGACACCGTCACACAGCATTCCTCCCAACGATTCCGGCAGCGACAGAGGCGTATAACTGTCCATAGCATACAACCTAACGTGTGATTGCCTCGCCCTCTCCACTCCTCAACTTCCATACTGTCACAATCTCCTCCGGTCTTCTGTTACGTGATTGGTTGTCTGTGAAATAAAAGGCCGCATTTGCGGCTGCTCCATGTGACGCAACCACCGGTGCCGCACGCGTGATCTGTTTTGTGTGTGGCATCCTTTATGCCTTTCTGTCTTCTCCAAGGTATGTTTGGTTTTTTTTTAAATTTAAAAAAAACAAAACAAAAAAAAACACGGCCAACATGTGCTTACAGGTGTATGAACATGTGAACAATGCAGGATAGGGCTCAGTGTTTTTTAGCTCCGGAAGTATGCACAAAAACAAGGTCTAAAATTAATTTTAAAACAAATATGAACCTACCCAAAAGATGCAATCAACCAGGACAAAAGACAGTAGCCGAAAATGAAATAACACACACATCACAGCAGAGCTCTGTAATGAAACGCACACAGGACTGCGGGCAGCCACAAAGGACGTCAATGAAACTTTGTGTCCACCTTATCAACCATGGCTGCCAAATCAGTACGCAGTTGGGACAACCATTCAGAGCGGAGGAGGTGTGGAGCATTGCTCGTAACGACACGCCAGCGTCGCTGATGACGGACGCACTAACGATGTTGTTCGTCGTTGGCAGGGTGTCAAACGTAGCAATATGTCTGCTGAGTTCGAAACGACAAACAATATTTTGAAACTGATCGACGTGTCAACGATCAACGATTTTCGCTATTTTTAAGATCGTTCGGAGTCGCTCGTAGGTGTCACACGCAATGACGTCGTTAATGACAACGGAAGTGCGTCACGAAAACCGTGACCCCGACGACATATCGTCATATAAATTGTAGCGTGTAACTGGGCCTTAAAGGTATGTCAGCCATGCTGCATAGGAAGATAACACAATGTGTGACAGGATGGTACCTGTATACGGACGTCTTGTTGGTGTGTGATGCCCAGAACCAACTCTCTTTATTAATTACCTTGTGGATGGGATTGATAGTACAGTGTCAGTCTTTGCTGATGACACCAAACTATGTAGAATATTAAAAACTGACTTTGATAGTACAATATTACAAAAAGATCTGGATAAGATGTCAGAATGGGCAGATACTTGGCAAATGAGATTTAATGTTGATAAATGTAAAGTAATGCACCTAGGACGGAGTAATCCTATAGCTGCGTATACATTAAATGGAAGTAAACTCGGGACTACAGAACAGGAGAAGGACTTGGGTATTCTCATTACAAATAAGCTGAGCAGCAGTACTCAATGCAGCTGCAAAAGCAAACAACATTTTAAGGTGTATAAAAAGAGATATTAGATCCCATGATCCCAACGTATTGTTAAGCCTGCTTTACACATATCAATTTATTGTGCGATCGCACCCGCCCCCATCGTTTGTGTGGCACAGGCAATTTGATGCCCGTGTCGCACAATGTTGTTAACTCCCGTCACACGTACTTATCTTCCAAACGACCTCGTTGTGGGCGGTGAACATCCACTTCCTGAAGGGGGAGGGACGTTCGGCGTCACCGCAACATCACACAGCGGTTGGCCAATCGAAGCGGAGGGGCAGAGATGAGCAGGATGTAAAGATCCCGCCCACCTGCTTTCTTCAGCATTGCCAGCGGCCGCAGGTAAGCTGCAGTTCATCGTTCCCGGGGTGTCACACGGAGCGATGTGTGCTTCCTCGGGAACATTAAACAACCTGACGTTCGATATTTAGAAAATGAGCAACGTGTTAGCGATGAACGAGCAGGTGAGTATTTCTGCTCGTTCATAGCTGTCACACGCTACGATATCACTAACGATGCCGGATGTGCGTCACTTACGAAGTGACCCCGCCGACATCTCGTTAGATATATCGTAGCGTGTAAAGCCCGCTTTACCCCTCTATAAATCACTTGTAAGGCTACATCTAGAATATGGGATCCAGTTTTGGGCTCCACATTTTAAAAAGGACATTTAGAACTTAGAGTCAGTTCAAAGGAGGGTATCTAGACTACTACAAGGAATGGAAGGCCTCCCATATGATGAGAGGTTGAAAAAGTTAGAGATGTTTAGCTTAGAAAAAAAGATGTCTCAGAGGAGATCTCATTTATATGTATAAATACATGTGTGGTCAATATAAAGGACTGGCACATGACTTATTCCTTCCAAAGACAATACTAAGGACCAGGGGGCACTCACTGCGAGTGGAAGAAAAGCGATTCCGACACCTAAATAGGAAAGGGTTCTTTACAGTTAGAGCAGTCAGACTGTGGAATGCCCTACAACAAGAGGTAGTGATGGCAGATACTATAACAGCTTTTAAAAAAGGGCTGGATGATTTCCTCAGTACACACAACATTGTTATAAATGACTTAAGCCTGCTTTACACGTTGCAATTAGTTGTACAATCGCATTTGCGATGTGACACGCCCAGGTTGCATACGGGATCTTATGAGATTGCACATAGGTCGTTCATTTGCTGTCACACGAGCGTTAGTAGTTATGTTAAATTGATCAATTTTATGTGCGCTCCTTTAGATCATGTGTTCTGTGACGTATGCATTGGGCACCTTTTTTTTTAATTTTTTTTATTTATTGACTTGCCAAGCGTGTGTAATGTGTAGGGATGCGTTTTTACTATGTCATCTGCCATTCAGCTCTGCTACATGGCCGCTAACAGCAGACACAGACAGCCATGTAGCAGAGCTGAATGGCAGATGACAGCAGACACAGACAGCCATGTAGCAGAGCTGAATGGCAGATGACAGCAGACACAGAAAGAGCCGCACTGTCAGAATGAACTCGGGTGAACCTCACCCGACTTCATTGTCATGCTGCGGCTCTGTCTGTGTCGCGTCCTGATTAGCGGTCACCAGTGAAGACTCACCGGTGACCGCTAAACTCCTGAGTTTAGCAGCCCTCTCTCATATACTCACCGATCCCCGGCGCTGCACGGCATTCACACTGCTCCGGCGGCTTTTACTGTTTTGAAAAAGCCGGCCGCCCATTAAACAATCTCGTATTCCCTGCTTTCCCCGCCCACCGGCGCCTATGATTGGTTACAGTGAGACACGCCCCCACGCTGAGTGACAGGTGTCACACTGCACCCAATCACAGCAGCCGGTGGGCGTGTCTATACTGTGTAGTGAAATAAATAATTAAATAATTTAAAAAAACGGCGTGCGGTCCCCCCCAATTATAAAACCAGCCAGCTGAAGCCATACGGCTGAAGGCTGGTATTCTCAGGATGGGGAGCTCCACGTTATGGGGAGCCCCCCAGCCTAACAATATCAGCCAACAGCCGCCCAGAATTGCCGCATACATTAGATGCGACAGTTCTGGGACTGTACCCGGCTCTTCCCGATTTGCCCTGGTGCGTTGGCAAATCGGGGTAATAAGGAGTTATTGGCAGCCCATAACTGCCAATAAGTCCTAGATTAATCATGTCAGGCGTCTATGAGACACCTTCCATGATTAATCTGTAAATTACAGTAAATAAACACACACACCCGAAAAAATCCTTTATTAGAAATTAAAAACACAAACATATACCCTGGTTAACCACTTTAATGAGCCCAAAAAAGCCCTCCATGTCCGGCGTAATCCAGGATGCTCCAGCGTCGCTTCCAGCGCAGCTGCATGGAGGTGACCGGAGCTGCAGAATACACCGCCGCTCCTGCCACCTCCACGCAGCTAATGAAGGCAATAGCGCGATCAGCTGAGCTGTCACTGAGGTTACCCGCGGCCACCGCTGCATCCACCGCTGGATCCAGTGACAGCGGGTAACCTCAGTGACAGCTCAGCCGATCGCGCGGCTGTCTTCATTAGCTGCGTGGAGGTGACAGGAGCGGATGTGTCTTCTGCTGCTCCGGTCACCTCCATGCAGCTGCGCTGGAGCATCCTGGATTACGCCGGACATGGAGGGCTTTTTTGGGCTGATTAAAGTGGTTAACCAGGGTATATGTTTGTGTTTTTTATTTCTAATAAAGGATTTTTTCGGGTGTGTGTGTGTTTACTTACTGTAATTTACAGATTAATCATGGAAGGTGTCTCATAGACGCCTGACATGATTAATCTAGGACTTATTGGCAGCTATGGGCTGCCAATAACTCCTTATTACCCCGATTTGCCAACGCACCAGGGCAAATCGGGAAGAGCCGGGTACAGTCCCAGAACTGTCGCATCTAATGTATGCGGCAATTCTGGGCGGCTGCTGGCTGATATTGTTAGGCTGGGGGGCTCCCCATAACGTGGAGCTCCCCATCCTGAGAATACCAGCCTTCAGCCGTATGGCTTTATCTGGCTGGTTTTAAATTTGGGGGGGACCGCACGCCGTTTTTTTTAATTATTTATTTCACTACACAGTATAGACACGCCCACCGGCTGCTGTGATTGGGTGCAGTGTAACACCTGTCACTCAGCGTGGGGGCGTGTCTCACTGTAACCAATCATAGGCGCCGGTGGGCGGGGATAGCAGGGAATACGAGATTGTTTAATGGGCGGCCGGCTTTTTCAAAACAGTAAAAGCCGCCGGAGCAGTGTGAATGCCGTGCAGCGCCGGGGATCGGGGATCGGTGAGTATATGAGAGAGGGGGATAGACTGACATGGACAGAGAGTGAGGGACAGAGATAGTGACCGACTGACAGAGATTAGTGAATGACAGACATTGTGAGGCGCTTCAGAACGCAGCTTTTCAGCTGCGCTCTGAAGCGGACCTTTTTTAAGCTGCGGTGCAGAGCGCACACCTGCGCACATAGCATCAGACACCAAAATCGTATGAGGGATGTCACACGTTACAATTGACTAAGTTCGTGCAACAAAACGCTCAATTCTAGACAAAGATACGATGTGTTTGCGATCAACGGTTTTGCGTTCAATCCTGATCGCACGTAGATGTCACACGCAGATACCTCACAAACGATGCCGGATGTGCGTCACTTACAACTTGACCCCAACGACGGATTGTGAGATATATTGAAGCGTGTAAAGCGGGCTTTAGGGACAAAATGTATAATTGGTGGAGGAAGGTTGAACTAGATGGACCTAGGTCTTTTTTTCAACCTAAGTTACTATGTAATTATGATCAGCGTCACCTTCCTTCAGGGTGTGGGGTTGTCACAGTCCCGGAGTTTTAAAGGCTTAGACTACAGCAATGTAAAAGGTTGGGATTGTAGACAAAAAGGTTTTTTTTGGACAAATGTCCCACAAAAGCAACAGCTACTATCCTGACACCCCCCCCATAGGAAGCTGACAATTCAGATGTCTCCCACAACCCCATTGTCACCCCCCAGGGACCACATTCACTATTCCCATTTTGCGACCCAGGTTTTAAGGCCGTTTTACACACTGCGATATCGGTACCGCCCCCATCGGATGTGCGACACGGGCAAATCTCTGCCCATGTCGCACAATATCGCCAGAACCCGTCACACTAGTTACCTTACCTGCGACATTGCTGTGACCGGCGAACCGCCTCCTTTCTAAGGGGGGCGGTTCATTCAGCGTCCCAGCGACGTCACAGCAGCGTCACTGAACCGCCACCCAATAGAAGCGGAGGGGCGGAGATGAGCGGAACGAACATCCCGCCCAATTCCTTCCTTCCGCATTGTGGCCGGGAGGCAGATAAGGAGAGCTTCCTCATTCCTGCGGTGTCACATGGAGCGATGTGTGCTGCCGCAGGAACGAGGAACAACTTCGTTACTGCTGCAGTAACGATATTTGAGAATGGAACCCCATGTCACCGATGAGCGATTTTGCACGTTTTTTGCAATGATGCAAAATCGCTCATAGGTGTCACACGCAACGGCATCACTAAAGTGATCGGATGTGCGTCACAAATTCCATGACCCCAACGAGATCACTTGAGCGATGTCGTAGCATGTAAAGCCCGCTTTAGTTTTCTCATATTCACTTAATTTAAGGACAAACATGTTGCAGAATATTGGGATCTGCATAGAATTCACCCCAAATAGGCCAAAGATGATCACCCACTTAAAAGAAGGCAACCTGTGTAGTCTCCTAACCCTGACTGACAATTCGCAAAGCCCTGGACATTCAGGCTGGACATATATCGAGCATTCTCACCCAAGAACACGGTAGCAGACAGCACCCTCCAGAGTATTACTCTGGGACCCTAGATCCAGTTATCACGGGGACCCCTGCTTTTGTGAGAGCTGGGGCAGGTGTTTCTGAACTCGTTAAAAGACAGTGGGCATAGTGTTAGGCTACCCCCTCACACTTCAAGTTCCTCATGCTGTATCTGAAATACTCCAACAGGCTCAGACCCGCCATCTTTCAGCATCCAGACTGACCGATTATGAAGTATCCCTTCTCATACCCCCCAATATTGTTATTAAACGCTGTTCTAACTCCAGCCACACTATTACCAGTGGATTTAGAAAAGGGAGAAGACCAGGATGGGGAAGAGGGAGAAACTATTAGCCAAGACCTGCCTCTATTTTTCAAATTAGCTGATGAAGAAGCTCAGGTAGACAAGACACATGTACATGACTGCCAGACATTGATGGAAGCAGAAATAAAGGGCTTGGCAAATATCACTGATGTACCACTCATTAACCCCTCTGCTGAGTATTTTGTAGATGGTTCCAGAGCTTGGAAAATGATCGAGGATGGTTCATCACCAGGTATGCAGTAGTCCACAACGGTAAGGCAGTAATAAAAGAACCACTCCCCTGAAGCTGTTCTGCACAAGAGGCTGAGTTGAAGACACTCGCTGTAGTGTGTAATCTGGGAAGAGGTAAGGAGATTAATGTATTTTCTGACTCAATATGCTTTTGGGGTAGCTGTTGTGAATACGTTTTCCAGTTTGGGGCTCCCTCTTGTGGTCAGTGCTGGCGGTGCACTTGATGTGTGGAATGAAAGTCACACACCTGTGGAGGACTGGCAATCAGGGTCAGATTGGGCTATTTAAATGAGTAGTTTTCTCTTGTTACTTGCCGGTGGTCAATGCCTCCTGTGTGTTAAGGACATTCTGTAACCAGCTGGAATGGGATCATTCCCTGTTGGGAGTGTCTGTATACTTAGCTCCATGATTCTGAAAGGTATTGGGTTTGTCATGCTTGGTATTAATTCAGTCACCTCATCTGTATTAGTGTTTTTGGATCCCAGTAACATCAGAGTGCTGATACAGTGGGGGAGAGGTTGTGTGACCTCAGGATTTTTCCATATCAGAAGTGCTGGTATATATTAGGGTTTTTACGGCTGCAGACAGTTGCTATTTCCTATCCTTTCCTATAAAGATAGTTTGGGCCTCACCTTTGCTAATATCTGTCTTTTCTGGCTTGGTATTGTGTTTTTCTATATCACCGTAGCCTTTACATATGGGGGTCTATCTATCTTTGGGGACTGCTCCGAGGCAGATTAGCTTTGTTGAGGCATCCAGGTCATCGTAGACACGCCCCATGGCTACTTCTAGTTGTGTCAGGATTAGGTCTGCAGTCCGTTAAGTTTACAGTCACTCTGTTACCTTTTTGGGATTTCGCATTTTTTGATCCTCCTCGGTCCCTGAATCATAACAGTACCACCGGCTTTACCTAGATTCCAGGGTACTCAAAAGAAGGGGAAAAAAAGTCAGAATTTTTTTTTTTTCTGTGGTTTTTCCTCTTTATCTCTGGGTGCTGTGGAGGATCTTGTGCTGTTATGGATGTCACACAATTAGCTGGGCGAGTCGATCAGCTTACTTCTCAGGTTAAGGATATATCCGATTATCTTGCCCAGACACTTGCGTTAGAACCTAAGATACCTTTACCGGATTTGTTCTCTGGGGATCAGTCTAAATTTATGAATTTCAAGAACAATCATAGGTTATTTTTTGCCTTGAAACCCAAGTCCTCAGGGTCTTCCAGGCAGCGAGTTCACATTGTTATCTCTCTGCTGCGTGGTGACCCCCAGGATTGGGCCATTTCACTGGCGCCTGAAGATCCTGCTCTTGCTGATGTGGATTTTTTTTTCAGGCTCTATGGTTGTTATATAATAAACCTAATGCTATTGATCAAGCTGAGAAAACTTTATTGGCTTTGATACAGGGTCAGGAACCTGCAGAGATATACTGTCAGACATTTCGTAAGTGGGCTGTCCTTACTGAGTGGAATGATGCGGCTCATGCGGCTCTCTTTTGGAAAGGGTTGGCAGAGCCTGTAAAAGGATGTTATGGTGGGCTTTCCTGTCCCCTCTGGTCTTGATACCTCTATGTCATTGGACATTCAGATTGATAGACGTTTACGTGAACGTAAAACAATGTGTGCAGAGGTGTCGCTCTCAGAGTGGTCTCCGGAGCCTATGCAGTGTGATAGGGTCCTTTCTAGGGTGGAACGGCCGGATTTTAGACGGCATAATAAGCTAGGTTTCTTCTGTGGAGACGCCTCTCATACTATTTCTGTCTGCCCTAAGCACGAGAAACGATTTGCCCGTTCATTTACTTTGGGCGGTTTACAGTCTAAGTTTCTTTTGTCGGTTTCTTTGATCTGTTCCCTGTCATCATTTTCGGCTATGGCTTTTATTGATTCAGGAGCTGCCGTGAACTTGATGGATTTTGGGTTTTGCTGAGCGTTCTGGTTATCCTATGGTGCCTTTGCATGCTCCTATCCCTTTAACGGGTATTGATGCTACTCCTTTAGTAGAAATTAAACCCCAGTTTTGGACCCAGGTGACGATGCGGGTCGCACCTGACCATCAGGAGGTTTCTAAGTTTTTGGTCTTGCATAATTTGCATGACATTTTGGTATTAGGATTTCCTTGGTTGCAAGCCCATAATCCAGTTCTTGATTGGACTGCTTTATCTGTGACTAGTTTAGGCTGCCAATGTGTGCATAGTGATACTCCTGTTTTGTCTATTTCATCTCAGACACGGGAGGTCCCTGACTATTTGGCGGATTTTATGGATGTGTTTAATGAGACCGAGGCTGCATCTTTGCCTCCGCATTGGGACTGTGATTGCACTATTGAGTTGGTGCCTGGTTGTAAATTTCCTAAGGGATGGCTTTTCAATCTATCTGTGCCTGAACATGTTGCTATTCGGACTTACATTAAGGAGTCTTTGGACAAGGGTTACATTAGACCATAATCTTACCCTTTTGGGCATTAAGCAGGGTGATGAATGGAAGACAGCGTTTAATATCCCTGAGGGGCATTTTGAGCACCTAGTGATGCCCTTTGGGCTCACTAATGCCCCTTCCGTTTTTCAATCTTTCATGAATGATATTTTCCGGGACTTTTTGGACAAGTTTTTGATTGTCTATTTGAATGACATTTTGATTTTTTCTTATGACTGGGATTCTCATGTTGAACAGGTTCAGACAGTATTTCAGGTTCTCAGGGACAATGCGTTATATGTCAAGGGATCAAAATGTCTGTTTGGCGTACAAAAGGTCTCTTTTGTGGGGTTTATTTTGTCCCCATCTTCTATTGAGATGGATCCGGTCAAGGTCCAGGCCATTCATGATTGGGTTCAGCCTACTTCTTTGAAAAGCCTTCAGAAGTTTTGGGGTTTTGCTAATTTCTAGCATAAATTCATAGGCAATTTTTCCAGTATTTTAGGGTTTTTACGGCTGCAGACAGTTGCTCTTTCCTATCCTTTCTTATAAAGATAGTTTGGGCCTCACCTTTCCTAATATCTGTCTTTTCTGGCTTTGTATTGTGTTTTTCTATATCACCGTAGCCTTTACATGTGGGGCTCTATCTATCTTTGGGGACTGCTCCGAGGCAGATTAGCTTTCTTATATCTTTATCTGTGAGATTATTTAGTTCTCCAGCTTTGTCGAGGCGTCCAGGTCATCGTAGGCACGACCCACGGCTACTTCTAGTTGTGTGTCAGGATTAGGTTTGCAGTTCGTTAAGTTTACAGCCACTCTGTCACCCTTTTGGGATTCCGCATTTTTTGATCCACCTCCGTCCCTGAAATCATAACAGGTAGCACATGACTTTGGCGCTATTTGGCAGAGCCATAATTTCCTGACCTTTGCTGGCAAACCCATAAAGAATGCGCAAGCGATAGAGCAGCTACTCATAGCATTCACCCTTCCTCAAAGGGCAGCCATAGTCAGAGTATTGGCACAAGCACGGGAACAAATTGCCCTCACAGTAGGGAATGCACTGGCCGACAAAGTTGCAAAAGAAGCAGCAAGACTACCTCTGAGAGGAATACAAGACATAACGCCCTTTTCAACAGAGGTGGCTGGCACCATACCAGCCCCGGTGGCCATTGATCGTGAACTATTGCAGGTCTTTCAGGTCCCCTTAAACAAACAGAATGTATAGACTAAAGTTGGGGCTGTACGATCAGAGTCAGGGATATGGCAGGTAAACAAAAGGATTTACCTTCCACACTGCCTGTTCCCCATGATGGCTGCCGTGGCACATAACCCGGTGCATAATTCAAAGGGTGTGATGTGTGCAGTAGTGCTACACAACTGGTGTGCCCCAGGGTTCCCAAATACGGCTGCAAAGTATGTTCAGGGAGGTACCCCAGTAGGCCTATTCGAGTTCCACAGAATTGCACACCAAAACCAGATTACCCATTTCAGAGACTTCAGGTGGAGTACATACAGCTACCTAAGGTGGGTACTTATGAATACACCCTGGTATGCATTGATCTTTTCTTTGGGTGGCCAGAAGCTTGCTCTGTATCAAATGTGAATGCAAAAACTACTGCCAAGAAGTTGATAAGTGAGGTGGTTTGCAGATATGGTGTTCCTGAAACCATACAAAATGACAGAGATACTCACTTCACTTGGGAACCAATGAAACAAATCATGGCTACTTTAGGGATAGGACAGGTTTTCCATGTTCCCTAGCACCCACAAAGTAGTAGAAAGGTGGGACGCCTTAACGGTACTCTTAAATTCAAAATCCAAAAGTCCATTGAGGAAACACACTTGTCCTGGGTATATTGTTTTCCCATCACATTGTTTTCAGTGAGAACTGCCCCAAGGGGTAGAGAGAAGCTGTTCCTGTATGAAATACTGTTTGGTAGTATTCCTAAAACAGGATTGTATTTCCCACAGTAGTTGCAGGCCTCGTATGATTCTCTCACTAAATATGTCCTTGAGTTGCAAAAAAATCTGATTGTTACTCATAATTGTGTTCTTTCCTCCATCCCAGATGCCAAACTGTATATGTGGCACATACAGACTGGCAGCAGGAGACTGGGTCGTGGTCAAGAGACAAATGAGGAGATCACTGGAGTCCAGATACAGGGAACCATTCTAAGTGCTGCTAACCACTGACATTTCTGCCAAGCTCCAAGGCGAAGATACAAAGATGACAACTCTGTCTTTTGGATTATGCTGATGGCAACTGTATCCCTTGCCCTAACTTTCAATGAGGCAATAAAAGATAACAGGGACAACAAACTGAAAAAGCATCACCAAGTCCTGCTCCGAAATATGGACTCCAAGCACTAAAAACTGTTGGATATGCGCTCCGAGCCCAATATCTTCTAATTCTATGCCATATCTCGCAGTACTCCTGACCCCATATGAGGATTTTAACTATAGTTGTTTCCACAAAGAGACTTTGATTCCATCCGTTATGACAGAGGAAACCTCACCAGCAGCCATGTAGTTCAGGTCCAGATTGTGGGGTGGGTGGAGAGTCCATAGTTAGAGATAAATCTTACGGAAAGTTTAAAACATTTGTATGAGCTAGACCTAATACAAGGTAAATTCATAAATCACACAGAACTAAGAAGTTTCCAGAAGGTGAGATTCCAGTAAAAGGATTTTAAGTTAAGCCTGCGATGTCCACACTCCGAGGACTGGAACAACTGTGAGAGCACTTCCATTATTCATTATGATAGTTGCTTCCAGAAAACTGACCATGGATATTTTGAACAATAGTGAGTGATGGTTTACACATTCTGTATCAATCAAAACAATACTCCAACTATAAAAAATAACCTTTAATAATCAAATTTAAAATACACAAGAGGGAAATCTATAAACACATGTTAATGTAGAAATGCATAACACATTGGACTATGGATATGTACTGTATATGTGAATGTTTATCTCAAAATATCTATAATAATATACTGCACTCTCTTAGTTAGGAACCAAACAGACTAGTTTATTAAGTGGATGCTAATTTTTTCATTGCTTGTTTAAGACAAAAAATTCAAATGACAGGACATAAATAGCGACAATTGAAAAACGTTTCAGTCCTTTTCTGGACCTTGGTCACATATCGCCAGCTTATCTGTATGTTTAATAGAGAGTTGAAAGCTTTTAGTTTGTAGCTCTCATGTGTGAGGCAGCAATGATTGGTACCAGTGGTGATCACTGTAATAGAATCACCAATTGGGAGAGACATAGTTAGCGTAGAATTGATTGTAGGTACTTGCCCTGTTCGATCTCCATTCCTAGTAACTGGTGGAGATGATAAAAATGCAGTACGTATAAAGTTTATCCCTGAATGAATGTCAAAATCCAGTGGTAACACTGATCTGCAATATCATGGGATCTGCTGTATCAGTTCTCCTAATTGTAGGTAGTACCTAATTGTTTTTTAAATCACAGATTCTTGTTGGAAGTGATCAGAATGTTTCTATGGTGTCACTGTGGCCAGTAAAGCAGGGGTTCCCAACTCCAGTCCTCAAGGCCCACCAACAGTGCAGATTTTTGGGATTTCCTTAGTATTGCACAGGTGTTAATGTAATTACCTGCCCAGGTGCTGGTTCCAACAGCAGTGCAATGCTAAGGAAATCCTGAAAACATGCACTGTTGGTGGGCCTTGAGGACTGGAGTTGGGGAACCCTGCAGTAAAGGGTTAATCTCTTTTGGAGAAACCTCTGTCTTAGGCCTCCGACACACATCCGTGCCGCCGGTACGTGTTTGCCATTTTTAGCACGTACCGGCGGCACAGAGACACGTTCAGCAATGCTACCCTATTGTAGCAGGAACACACACGTAAAACCACACGGAACGTGTGTCCGTGTGCGTTTGTACGTGTGTGCGTTTTTCTACACGCTGACATGTCAGTGTTTTCTCCGGCAGCACGGGTGTCACACGGCCCGCACCCGTACCACACGGGTGTAGTGTGGATGTGGTCCCGTGTGACACGCGCCGGAGAAAACACACGTGTCAGAGAAAAAAAAACAAAAGCTTAACTCACCTTCTCCAGCCCTTCTGTCTCTGCCGCTGCTGTCGCTTTCTGCCGACCGCCGCTCATTATTTTCATTTAATATTCACTTCACTGCGGCCGGAAGCTGCAGCAGCGGGGAGTCGGGGGGCTGGAGACCGAAGATCAGCACCACGGACAGCAGGAAGGACCACGTGAGGATGTAAATAACCTGTTCTCCGTATGTTATCAAGGATAGCATGGGGAGAACACACGTGGCCCACACGTACCAGAGACACGTACTTACCTGCCCGCAACATGCAGGAGAAATACGTGTCTCTTGGCACGTGCGTGATTTTCACGTGAGTGTGTCGGAGGCCTTAAGAAAAGTTGCCTTACAGATTCTGCTGTTTGTTTAAAGTAGAGGAATGTCAGCTCCCTGGGGAAATCCAGTAAATGGATGAGTAAATGGTAGCCATTAGTAGAACATTTATGTAGTATCCCCTCTGGAGCGATGGCCGGTGTGTGTTCCTGCGGCAGCACACATCGCTACAGTATGTGTGACACCGCAGGAGCGACGAACATCTCCTTACCTGCGTCCACCGGCAATGCGGAAGGAAGGAGGTGGGCGGCATTTTACGGCCGCTCATCTTTGCCCCTCCTCTGCTATTGGAAGGCTGCCGTGTGATGTCGCTGTGACGCCGCACGACCCGCCCCCTTAGAAAGGAGGCGGATCGGCGGCCAGAGCGACGTTGCTGACCAGGTATGTGCGTGTGACGCTGCCGTAGTGATGTTCGCTATGGCAGCGATCACAGAATATCTCACGTACGACGGGGGCGGGTGCTATTGCGCTCAACATCGCTAGCCGATGCTAGTGATGTCGCAGCGTGTAAACCCCGCTTTAGACATTCCGAAGACATAAGGTCTGTTTCCAAAACGGCTGAACTTGGTGTGCCAAGCCTCTGATGCAAGGACCTTTGACTTATATACGTTGTTTTGGGAGGCCCACTGACATTATACACTGTATACTTCCTAAGGATTTATATCTAGTATGTGGTCACCAGGCCTATAAATGGCTTCCGTAAGGCACAGGGGGGATTTGTACCTCTGCACGCCTTATGCCACTACCTTCATATTTCCTCATGGTGTTCTAGATATAAATGCTTTCACCAAACATTTCCTACATAAACAAGCCTCAGACAAATGTTTCCAACAATATGGTTCTCAGGTATAAGTGGGTGGCTGATAGGCATTCTACAGATGAGAATGTTGGTACTACTAGTGTATGTAGCTGCTAGTGTCATGGGCGGGGTTTCTCGAGGCGCTCGGATCCGAGATCGTGGCTGTGGCTTGAGTGGCGACCGGATCCAGGGCTCATGCAGTGGCCCGCTGCCCACAACACTAATAAAAGGGGATATTTACAGGGGAAAAGTCTGTCATTGACGCCACCCGTGGGTTGCAGTGAGAGTTGGTAGCACCGACGCTGCCTGGTGATGGGACGCCCGGGGCTGATGGAGCGGGGCAGCAAGATGGAATCCCCTCCACGGGTAGGGGGGGTGTAGTCCCAGGGCCCAGGTGAACGGGAGATATGGCTGCGGAGAGTGTCATGCAGGGTTGGACCGGGATGGGTGGTTTACTCACAATTCCAAAGAATTGCACACAAAGTCCAGTGGTAAACCAAATTGCCAATGACCGGTTGCCTCCGGCGGGTGTATTCGGGTCCCACACCCCTGATGTAGCAAACAGGGGTCCCTTCCTCTTGCACTCAGTGTTTGTGTCTTCAATGGGACAACTTCGCTTGAAACGGGGAAGTCCACTCCCGGTACTTTGTATGTTGGGAGCTGTGGCCCGCGAAATCTGACCCTTGGGATCTCTATGGGTTCTGGCGGACACCCTATCCCCTGCGTTGGGCTTCCGTTTCGCTCTCTGGGCTTACTGTGGAACAAAGCCTGGAATCTTGTCCCCGGCTGGTCAATTGACAAGGGGCTTGAAACCTTCCTTGCCCTAGGGTCCAGGCACCCCGACTGTGCACGGCCTCCGGACCGGATTCCCGCTGTCAGCACCGGCGGGATACAACCCTGCCCCGGTCCACTTAAGGGCTCCCGCGACCGGATCTCCGTCGCCTGTGGTCCTGCTTGCCGTCTACCACCTAGTCAATAGTCCGGTAGTCCAGGGGCCCCAACCCCTGACTCAGCTGCCACTCCACACTCCTCAACTGTCAGTACTCAACTCTCCACTTCAACTGTCTTGTTCCCTCCCAGAACACCTCAGGACCCCTGGTTTTGCCAGGGCGTCACACTAGAATTAGTATACTTGATGTGACGACACAATGAAAAGAGACATGTAAGTTCAAGCACCACAGGCCGCCACATCTGCAAAATACCTTGGATTGGTTCCCTCCAGGCTGTCATAGCATGGGGATATAGCTGATGGATAAATTGTGTGTATATAATAAAAAGGGAGGAATTGTTATGGTAAAAATGTTATACCTTGCGTTGTTTTATTATTTAAGGAATTTATATATCTAAATATATACAGTAAATAATTTAGATATTTTTGTATTAGCATTATAAGTGTTTTTCATAAAAGCAATAACACTGGGTGTTGTCTCTGTTATAGATGTCTTTGTCTAAAGATTCTTTGATACTGAAGGTCGAGAAAACTGGACAGATCTAGTTTTAAGGAATTCAGCAGGATTCATAATTTACGATTTTGTTATTCACAACTTTCATTACATTTTTGGTCATGTACTAAGCCGTCCCCTTTTCTTTTGTGGTTTTAATAAACTGGTGTTTGGATATCTAGGATTCAGACAAAGCCTGGTACATGGACATTGACTGTGTGTTCTTGTCTCCGATGCATTGCTATTAATTGGACCAACACTGGCAGATCTGGAGACCCCTTGAATCTCACACCCAAATTAGCTCTCCCAGGAAAGGGGTTTCCACGACATAGGTATTGTCAAAGATGTTGTTTATGCTAATGTGTATGTTACTATAGCACTTTTTCTTCTGTAGTTCTAACGTTGTCATTTGTGCAAGGGTCCCTGAGGAAGCGTTAGTGAAACGCGCGTTGGAGTGCATGACAGGGGAACAGCATCACACTCGCTTCATCACCAGGATCCGGCCTGATGTGCCTGGCACCATCCACCATTTGGGATTATAGATCTAGGTGAGCTGTGATAACATATTCTTTCCATTAGCCAAGACCCTGAGATGCTAGATCAGCAGACAACTCACAAATTACTCCATACTGTAAACGTCACTACGTAAAGAATTCATCTTGGCCTGTAGTGAGTATTTTGAACCCACAGGTGCCTCACAGAATTTTCTAACAGTGGGTTGTGGAAATATAACATTTTAGTGAGAAAATGTAATGTTTTTATCAGCTGCAAATTTGTCAGTTACTCAAGGGTTAAAAGGTGAAAGTGGACCCCATAACCTATTGCGCAATTTCTCCCGAATGCGGTGATGCCCTAGATGTCATCAGAAAGTACTGCTTGGCCCAATGGCAGGGCTTAGTCGGTAGGAGCACAATGTGATTTTTGGAGTACAGATTTTGCTAGAATAGTTTGCGGGTGACATTTGCAGAGTCCCTAAGGTGCCAGAAGAGCACAAACCCCGCAAAAGTGATCCCATTATAGAAATTGCACCTGTCAAATTTATCTATGGCTGTAGTGACTATTTTATAGCAACTGTAGCACCCACAGGCCAGGGGTTCAATATACTCGTCACCGGGCCTGGTGATATCGGGTCTGGGGATGTCACGGGTGGCCCTTATGCCCGGTTTCGTGCCTCCGAGGTGTACAATAAAGGAGGGAATGGGGTGGTGGTGATGGAGGTTTGATTTTGTGACGCCACCTGCGGTACGCAGCTAGGGAATTACCCGACGCTGCTGTCGCTGTCCTCCGGGGTGGATGATAATAGCAGCCGAGATGTTTCTGCTCCCCACAGGTGTAGCGAGCCCTGGGGAGGTGATGGGGGAAACGGTGGCCGTTGGCACCAAAACGCGGGGCGACGGCAATAAAGGAGTGATACGGCAATTGCGGTTCCAGGTCTTTTTAGTGTGGAACCCCGTGACCTGAAGTGGTTGGGGACCAGGTGTAGTGTTAAAGTTTCTGTCCCATCTGCAGGTGCTACAGGTCTGTGGTGGGGCCTGACTGCAATCACGACTCCGGACCCTATGCAGCACTGTGCTCCAGGAACTGTGGTGGCCAGAGGGACATGCAATACCACTGTCCTGCAGATTCTGGTGGTCCAACGTGAAGTCTGTTCCACCCTACGGCTCTGCACCCTCACTAGCGCCGATTCCAAGGGAGCAATGAAGCTCTCCCCTCGGCAACTGTGTTTCTCCTTCGTCCCACAGGAGCTACCGGTCAGCCAGCTCCTCCACTGTCGTCTCCTGCTCCTTCCAGTCTGCCTAGTCTTAACTATAGAAGCTCTTAAGCACTTTCTAAATAGACCATGTTGTTCTGAGTCTCAGACTTTTCTGATGTGAAACTGTGTGCTCTGTAACTTCCTATCCAACTGCTTCCACCTTCCCGATGACTCACTAGTGCTGGGAAAAACCCATTGTTATGGTGACCAGCTCTAGCCCAGTTCCAGTGTCTGGCTGCTGTGTGTTGTGTAACTGCTGAATCATTTCCTGGCTGTGAGAATTGTGTAAGTGAAAACCAATGGTTAACCTCTTCCTTACCCAGGATGAGTATTGCACCTTAAGACAGATGCAATACCCTGTGGCGACTGAGCCTCAGGGGTGCTACACAACCACTCGCTGTTTTTCTGATGAATTACAAATATGCCAGTTTAGTGCCCATACATTATGCCCTCATATATTGTAGAGCACCCATACATTGTGCACAGCTTGTGCTTCTGGAGACATGCACCCCATATAATAATGCCACACATGTGGCTGCTTAGTGCAGTTTAGGCACATGGGGTTTAGAAAGAGGGGGGGCATTTCGATTTGGGAGTGCAGACATCCCTGGATTTTATTTAAGAGTTGGGAGCCATATCTCTTTTGCAGAGTATTTGTTCTACCAGTGACGTAGGACCACCCCAATATTTCCAGTGACAGATGACGGATGTCAGTGGGGGCTGGGTTTGTGCAAGATAAGTTAGGGGTTTTATTGGTAACATCTTGGGGTACAGAATATTTTTTGATCGCTTTTAGTATAAGGCTGGGATCATATTCTTGTGTTCTGCTCTGAGCACTTACATCGGGGTTTCCATGTAAATCCCCCAAAAATGTGATTCAGACAAAACCCCTGCAGAACCACTAACTCCAATGAGGCAAATGGAGACATTTTGGACTCCATTTCACATCTGTTTTGCTGGTATCAATCTTTTTAGGTGTGCACAGAGCTGTGATCGTCTCCATTAGTGCGCTAAAAAGACGCTTAAAATGAAGGAACATTTCTGGGCTGGAACAGACACTAAAGTCCATCTGTCTTATTAGAGAGAATGGTTCCAATGGGGGATTTGTCTGAATTGCAGTTTTTGAGATATACACGGAAACCTTGGCGTAAGTGCTCAATGGAGAGTGCAGGATAAATATCAGCCGAGCCTTATTCTGATTTTTGTGAGGCAGAATGAAGAAATAGACAGCAGTAGGAATAATTCTTATTTTTATTTTTGTGCGTTTCACCATGCGGTATAGGTGATAAGACGGGTTTACCCTGCGGATCGGTGCAATTACAGAGATAACAGATTTATATAGCTTTTTATGTTCTGATTCTATCACAGTTTGTATTCTGAGAGGTGTAACTTTTTTCTTTTTTGAGAAAGAGAGCTTGTCACGAACCACCGGGGGGGTCACTCAGAAATCCCCCGCGCTGGCTACCAGTACGTCACAATCGGGGGGTAACAAGTGGGGGGTCACCCCTCCTTTATACCTCCCGACCGACAGACAGAGCACGTGACGCGCTCTCTAGCGCCCCTCTTATAGTCAGGCCAATTATGGAATTGCCCGACAATAAGCAAGGAGGCCGCTATACTACTTATGCCGATTATTGAAGGGTCCCCGGTGAGAGTAGGGTATATATTCCCCCGACCTCCGCGGGCGGAATATATAAAACCTCCCCGAATCTCACTGGCCTCCCCACAATAATCCTTGGCACAACTCGCTGCCACCAACCGCTTCACGGTAACTATTAGCCGAACACACGGACGTGGGATTCAAGATCGAGATAACAGAACAGCCCAAGATTAACTATATAATTTAATCGGCCTAAAGCCACACTAGAAACTACAATATATACAATAGGGAATCTACAGAATATACATATGTCAGAGTACAGTTACAATCAAAGCATGGGTTACAAACAGGCATACACAGTTCCAGCAGTTACCTTGTGCGTCTGGCCACAGGGGGGCGCTGTAGGCCAGGTTTCTAGGATCCTTCCCACAGATGTTTCCTACACGTGACCCCCAGCGAAAGAACGCTGGAAAATGGCCGAAGTAGGGTTATCAACCTGGGCAAATCCAGGTCCCCTCCTACCTTCGTGACCTCACAGGGAACACTGCTCCACCCCTGGCTGGAGTTATGGACAATCCACAACATGGAATATGGGCCATAACTTTGCCTGGGAGCGTCGTAGGCGGACGCCAACGCTCTCATTGTGACAGCTATGAATTTAGCTACAGAACGAGAGGACTCGTGACTTGTCTACTAGTTCCACATTGGCTGATATCACGCCTGGGGTATTTCCCCAGGTCCTGCTCCCATAAAAAGGGTGTGCCAGCATCGTCCGCATGCGGAGACACCATTTTTATGGTTGCCATATTTATCGGAAATATGGCTTGCGAGATATGAACCATTTTTTACTGGAGTCGTTCTGTCTGGATACTTCCATAGCCTTGCTAATTAGATAGCAGCCCCTACTACAGGGTCACGGCAGGGAGTCATCCTGTGTCCATTGTTCCCACGTCACCTAATCTCCATATCACAGGAGATGGCTGGGATGTGACACCTTCACAGATGCTGGACCTCTGAGAACAAGAAGGGAGGGGGCACTGCCATGGAGTGATGAGAGCGATTATGACTGGAAGTCATAATTCATCTTCATATCCCAGGGTTTGCCTCACACCTCCCCCCTTTTGAGGGCGCTAGGGGGCAGCACACTCCGGTGTTCCCCCGTGCGCCCGTCCGCGACCTCTCCTTGTCGGGACAGCCCGTCTGCGTTACCGTGGTCACGGCCCCTTTTGTGTCGAATGGTGAAGTTGTATTGCTGGAGCGCCAGGCTCCATCGCAACAACCTGCCATTCGTCCCGGAGACAGTGTGTAACCAGCTGAGGGGATTGTGGTCTGTCTCCACGATGAAGTGGCGCCCGTATAGATAGGGTTGCAGACGCTGCAGGGCCCACACTATGGCCAGGCACTCCTTTTCCATCGTGGAATAGGCAACTTCCCTTGGTAACAGCTTCCTGCTCAGGTACAAGACTGGGTGCTCTTGGCTCGCAGAGTCCACCTGGCTGAGCACCGCACCGAGGCCGAAGTCACTGGCGTCGGTCTGTACTACAAACGGCCGCGTGAAGTCGGCTGCCTGTAGCACGGGCGGGCTGGACAGGGCGTCCTTTAGGGCCCGGAAGGCTGTCTCGCAGTCCATTGTCCAATCGACTGCAGAGGGCAGCTTCTTCTTGGTGAGGTCCGTCAAGGGCTTTGCCAGGCTACTATAGCATGGAACAAACCTCCTATAGTACCCAGCGGTCCCCAAGAAGGACATCACCTGCTTCTTGGTCCTGGGGGTGGGCCAGGATGCGATGGCTTCCACTTTCTCAGGCTCGGGCTTCAGTGTTCTCCCGCCTACCCGGTGACCGAGGTACTGGACCTCGCTCATGGCCAGCTGACACTTTCCCGGCTTGATGGTCAAACCTGCATGGTGGACCCGCCTGAGCACCTGTGCTAGATGCTCTAGGTGATCTTCCCAGGTGGGACTGAAGACGGCAATGTCATCCAGGTACGCGGCCGCGTACCCTTCAAGTCCCTTGAGCAGGGTGTTGACCATCCGCTGGAAAGTGGCAGGGGCAGTCCTCATCCCGAATGGCATCACCGTGGACTCGTACAGTCCAAATGGGGTAATAAAGGCAGAGCATTCCCTGGCCTTGCGAGTCAGGGGGATCTGCCAATATCCCCGGCTCAGATCCATGATGGTCAGGTACTGAGCCCCGGCCAACTGATCGAGCAGGTCATCGATGCGTGGCATTGGGTACGCATCGGCGACCGTGACAGCATTGAGCCCCCTGTAGTCCACGCAGAACCGAGTGGTTCGGTCCTTCTTAGGGACGAGGACTACAGGCGAGGCCCAAGCGCTGTTGGATGCCTGGATCACCCCCAGCTTCAGCATCTCGTCAATCTCCTGGCGCATGTGTTGCTGCACCTCCAGGGAGACCCGATATGCTGAACGCCGGATCGGGGGATGATCCCCAGTGTCCACGTGATGGACAGCCAAGTTAGTCCTTCCGGGCTGGTTGGTAAACAACCCCCGGAAGGGGTGTAGGGTGGCCCACAGCTGGGACCGTTGGTCTTCCAAGAGCTGGTGGCCAACCTCCACATCCTCAATGGATCCGCCTGCCCTAACCTGGGCTAGCATATCCAAGAGGGTTTCCGCTTCTCCCTCCTCGGGCAGGTTGCACACGGGGAGCGCACACGCCTCCCGCTCATGATGTGCCTTCATCATGTTCACATGGAAGGGCTTCCGCCTTCCACGGGCAGGGTCCAGGGTGACCAGGTACGTTACAGGGTTGAGCTGCTGGTACACGAGGTATGGGCCTTCCCAGGCTGCCTGAAGCTTGTCCTGTGGTACGGGGACCAGTACCCACACCTTTTGACCCACTTGGTAGGTCCTCTCACAAGCGTTCTGGTCGTACCAACGCTTCTGATCGGCCTGGGCTTGAGCCATATTGTCGTGTACCAGTTGCGTCAAGGCCTGCATTTTGTCCCGGAAGCGCACGACATACTCGATAACCGACACTCCAGGGGTGGCCAAATCCCCTTCCCAAGCCTCTTTCACCAGAGCCAGGGGGCCCCGCACACGTCGCCCGTACAGGAGCTCAAACGGTGAGAATCCTGTTGAGGCCTGTGGAACCTCCCGGTAAGCAAATAACAGGTGTGGGAGATACCGCTCCCAGTCACGCCCATGGGAGTCGACCAACATCTTAAGCATCTGCTTTAAGGTGCCATTAAACCGCTCGCACAGGCCATTAGTCTGTGGATGGTACGGGCTGGCCACCAGATGTCGCACCTGGACTTGCTTACAGAGGGCCTCCATCAGCTGGGACATGAATTGGGTCCCCCGGTCAGTGAGCATTTCCTGGGGAAAACCCACTCGGGAGAAAATCTCCAGCAATGCGGTGGCCACCTTGTCAGCCCGAATGGACGACAAGGCCACTGCTTCCGGGTACCGGGTGGCATAGTCCACTACCGTCAGTATGAAGCGTTTCCCGGAGCTGCTGGGGATGGCCAGCGGGCCGACCAGATCCACAGCCACCCTCCTGAAAGGCTCATCGATGATTGGCAGAGATACCAGTGGGGCTTTGGGGTGTGGCCCCGCCTTCCCCACTCTCTGACAGGTTTCACACGAACGGCAGTAGGCAGCCACATCGGCCCCCATTTTTGGCCAGTAGAAATGCTGGTTTAACCTGGCCTTGGTCTTAGCGATCCCTAGGTGTCCGGCCATCGGAATCTCATGTGCGATCCGCAACAACTCCGTCCGGAACGGATAGGGTACCACCAACTGTCGGTCCCTGGGCCACGCCTCCGGTGAACCCTGCTGGACCGTGGCCCGGTACAGCCGTCCTTGGTCCCAGACCACTCGCTCCGGGTCCGAGTCCGAGGGAGGCTGTGCCGCCTGCTCCTTAAGAGCTTTCAGGCTGTCGTCAGCTTCTAACGCTGCCTGAAACCCCTGACTAGATGTGGCCAGAATCGACGAGACTGTCACATCTTCAGTCAGTACCCCGGGACCTGTGTCCTGGCCTCCACCTGACTCGGCTGCCACTTGGTCAGAAGGGGAAGAGCTATCGGACCTCTGGGAGGCCCCTTGGCTTCCAGCACTCCCACTGCGGGTGACAGCGGCCACAGCCGCTGCGACCGTGGGTCGTGCCTGCTCCTCCTCCGTTCCTGACCAAGTCGCCGGTTCAGGCAGACCTACCTGGCTTCCTGACACCCCGGTTGTGGGGGAACCATGCACCGAGATCTTACCTGGGAGCACTTCCGCTCCTGGACCGGCCCCAATCTCACCTGCCTGTTCCCCTCCTGCAGCAACAGAACCCCGCTGTGAAATCTCTGGGGACCCCACATTTGCTGTGGTAGCCCCCACCCCACACACTGGTCCTCCCCCTGCAGCACCCTGCTCTCTGCTTATCCCTGCAGAGGGCAACAGATCCCAGCTCACAGGCTGATTACTTGTAGAGGCATTGTCACACCTTTCTCTGACCCCCTCCCCTGTCACAGCTGCAGCTGTGTGTGTGTCTATGGTGTCTATGCAAGCAGAAATATCAGAGTTCACTCCCTCCTCCCTTACATCATTCATAGATAACACATTAACATTGTCCGGAGGCATGTCAGTACTGGCTGAAGGTTCAGCCCTTGGTTGGGGCCCAAACTGGGAGGTTATCTGCCCCAAATCTGTCCCAAGTAGCACGTTTGCGGGGATCCGATCAGTTACCCCCACCTCCCTCACCCCTCGCCCTGCGCCCCAGTCCACATAAATGTCAGCAACAGGCAGCGCCGGGTCAATGCCTCCAATCCCGGAGACAGCAAGGGTTTTTCCAGGGATCAAGTCTTGCGGGGACACCATCTCAGGCCGCACCAGAGTCACCTCCGAGGAACTGTCTCGCAGTCCTATGGTCACAGACCGGCCGACGGTGACAGGTTGGAAGCTGTCCAGGGACCTACCACCACCCCCACCCACACAATACACCTTGGGCGGCCCTTGGGACGGGGACGGAGCCGGGGCCTTGGGACGCTGAGGGCACATGGCCTTGAAGTGTCCAGGTAGGTTGCACTGGTGGCACCGTCTTGGTTCTGCCACGGGCCTGGAGAGGGGAGTTGAGGGGGACACCCCCTGCAGTCTAGGGGCAGGTGGGGCAGTCGCAGAGTTCATCTTACCCCCTCTCCAGGTGCTGCTGGTGGCTGCTCTCCTGGCCTCAGGAGCCCGATTGTTGGTGTAGTCATCGGCCAGGGCAGCTGTAGCCGTGGACCCCTTTGGCTTCTGGTCTCGGATGAACTGGCGGAGATCCTCAGGGCAGTTCCACAAGAGTTGCTCCGTGATGAACAAGTCCAGGATCTCCGGTCCGGTGGAAAGCTGCAGGCCTTGGGTCCAGTGGTCGGCAGCTCGGGCAAGTGCCCGCCGGTGGTCAGCCCAGGAGTCCTTTGGTCCCTTCTGTAGGCTCCGGAACTTCTTGCGGTAGGACTCTGGAGTGAGGTTGTACTGTTGGATCAGGGCCCGCTTGATGGTGTCGTAGCCCTGATCTGCCTCAGCAGGCAAGTCCCCAAGGATATCCAGGGCCTTACCCCTTAAACGGGGGGTCAGGTATTTGGCCCACTGGTCCTTGTCCAGATGGTGCTGCAGGCAAGTCCGTTCAAAAGCAGTCAAGAAAGAGTCCAAGTCTCCATCCTTCTCCAGCACTGGGAAGTCCTCAACACGGACCTTTGGAAGTTTGGTGTCTTGAAGGTCACGTGTGGCTGATGAGGGCCGGAGCTGAGCTAGCTGCAGCTGGTAGTCACGCTCTGCCTGGCGCTCTTCACGTGCTGCTTGCCGCTCCGCAGCCTCACGCACTGCTTGCCGCTCACGCTCGGCCATGAGTATCTCGTAGGTATCCCGGTCTCCAGCCTGGAGAAGGGCCATAGCCATTTGAAGAAGGCTATCCGAGCCTCCCAGGCTCGGTGGAATGGCACGTGGTGATCTGCGGCCCGCTGCGGAGCCTGGTGCTTCACTGTCCATTGCAGAGCGGAGGGCTGGCATCTGGCTCGTTGAGGACCCTTGGGTGAGCTGCTCCTCATCTTGTCCATAATTGCCAGGTTGTGCGCTGTCCTCTGCAGAACGGTTTTCTGGCGTCGAGCTCCTGGAGGGCTCGTGGACAACCTCCTCATCGTCTCTGGCCTGAGCATCGGCCATTCCTTTGGCTTTGCTCCTGGTGCTCTCAGCCATTGTTGCAGACTTTGGTCACTGACACAGAACTGACACCTGATGCCTCCACACACCTTACAGTATCTGCACTCTGACACTCTAGTGTTGGTCTGGTCTGAAGACCCCAGCAGCCACAGCTGCTGCAGGCAGTCTTTAGTGTCTGGGAGTATGGGTCTCACACTCACACACACTATTATCTCGATCCCACCGCTTGCCACCAATATGTCACGAACCACCGGGGGGGTCACTCAGAAATCCCCCGCGCTGGCTACCAGTACGTCACAATCGGGGGGTAACAAGTGGGGGGTCACCCCTCCTTTATACCTCCCGACCGACAGACAGAGCACGTGACGCGCTCTCTAGCGCCCCTCTTATAGTCAGGCCAATTATGGAATTGCCCGACAATAAGCAAGGAGGCCGCTATACTACTTATGCCGATTATTGAAGGGTCCCCGGTGAGAGTAGGGTATATATTCCCCCGACCTCCGCGGGCGGAATATATAAAACCTCCCCGAATCTCACTGGCCTCCCCACAATAATCCTTGGCACAACTCGCTGCCACCAACCGCTTCACGGTAACTATTAGCCGAACACACGGACGTGGGATTCAAGATCGAGATAACAGAACAGCCCAAGATTAACTATATAATTTAATCGGCCTAAAGCCACACTAGAAACTACAATATATACAATAGGGAATCTACAGAATATACATATGTCAGAGTACAGTTACAATCAAAGCATGGGTTACAAACAGGCATACACAGTTCCAGCAGTTACCTTGTGCGTCTGGCCACAGGGGGGCGCTGTAGGCCAGGTTTCTAGGATCCTTCCCACAGATGTTTCCTACACGTGACCCCCAGCGAAAGAACGCTGGAAAATGGCCGAAGTAGGGTTATCAACCTGGGCAAATCCAGGTCCCCTCCTACCTTCGTGACCTCACAGGGAACACTGCTCCACCCCTGGCTGGAGTTATGGACAATCCACAACATGGAATATGGGCCATAACTTTGCCTGGGAGCGTCGTAGGCGGACGCCAACGCTCTCATTGTGACAGCTATGAATTTAGCTACAGAACGAGAGGACTCGTGACTTGTCTACTAGTTCCACATTGGCTGATATCACGCCTGGGGTATTTCCCCAGGTCCTGCTCCCATAAAAAGGGTGTGCCAGCATCGTCCGCATGCGGAGACACCATTTTTATGGTTGCCATATTTATCGGAAATATGGCTTGCGAGATATGAACCATTTTTTACTGGAGTCGTTCTGTCTGGATACTTCCATAGCCTTGCTAATTAGATAGCAGCCCCTACTACAGGGTCACGGCAGGGAGTCATCCTGTGTCCATTGTTCCCACGTCACCTAATCTCCATATCACAGGAGATGGCTGGGATGTGACACCTTCACAGATGCTGGACCTCTGAGAACAAGAAGGGAGGGGGCACTGCCATGGAGTGATGAGAGCGATTATGACTGGAAGTCATAATTCATCTTCATATCCCAGGGTTTGCCTCACAGAGCTGTGTAGCAGCTTATTTTTTTTTGTGACTGTGCCGCCCCTGTAGCGGATCGAACCGCTCAGATCCGGGGGTACTGATTGCTTGTGGCTCGAGGGTCTCCGGACCCGGGGGCTAGGGTCCACACTCAAATGAAGAAGAGGTTTATTTACAGGGGATAGGTATAGTTCATGACGCCACCCGTGGTGTGCAGTAATTGGGAGTACCGCTGCTGCCGTTGGGAGTACCCAGGGTGATGGAGTGGGGCAGCTAGATGACGTTACCCTCCACGGGTAGGGGAAGGCCCCGGGACTCTGGATGGTGATATGTGGGTGCAGTGCAGGGGTCAACCGGGTACTCACTCAGCAATGAAGCAGACGCTGACAACAGGGTAAACCAAGTCTCTGACTGCAGCTGTCTCCTGAGGGGAGCTCGTCCGGGTCCCGTCCCCTGCAGCACTGCCTGGTGGTCCGTGACCTGCTTCCTGGCACAAATTTAGAGTGTCCTTTGTGGCCCATTAGCTTGGAGCTTTCTGAACTCCGCTCCCCACTATGGTTAAGTGAGGGAGCCTGCTCTCAGGGGCTCACGCTTGGGACTTCAGTGGGCCGCTTGTTTCGGAAAGCCTTATCACCCTCGTTGCGCTACTGCCCCCGATCTCGGAGCTTCGTGAGAACAGTCCATAAAGGCCATGTCCTCCGCAGGTTAATTGCTAGGTCGCCTGAAGCTTCTCCCCGACCTAGGGTCCGTGTACCCCGACGTGCCTTTGGTCCCAGGCCGGTGATTAGACCCAGGCTGCTGATCGTCCTCCAAGACAGGTCCCAAGCACCTAGCCTCAATCCCCTGTGACCGGGGGTTCGACTCCTCTAGGTCCAGACCACCGTCTGCGACCTAGTCTGCTTCTCCCTTGGGAGCTACTACTCCCAGCTTCCTCAGAGCTCCTCACAGCTCGAGGGCTACTCTCCTTCTGCCTTGACACCTCCCACTACCCTGTCTGACCCCTAGGTGGGTGGCCCTATTCCTGCTTAAGCAGGCCACTGGTGTGCCTAACAGGGTGTGGTGCAAGGTGTATCTAGGATTTGTGAATGCTGGTGGAGGCAGTACTGCAAGATGGGGACCCAGAACCATGGGGGGTTGAATCCTGCACTAAGAAAAAGAGCGTGCAGAACCCTGTGACGACCTGAATAGTCCAGGGGCGTCACATGACGAGTTGGAGATTTTTTTTTTTGCACCATTTTGCTGTATATAACATTTTTGATCACTTTCTAGTCAGATTTTTCAGACAAAGAATGAAAAAAAAACAGCAATTCAGTTATTGTTTTTTAATATTATTTTTACGCAGTTCACTGTGGGGTAAAAGTGATGAAACCAATTTATTCTTCGGGTTACGTTCGAATTATATTTATATCGCTTTTTTATGCTTTGCTATTTTCACACTCTAAAACTTATATTGTAGAGAAATGAGATAAACATGAAAAACCACAATAAAACAAGTAAATCGCCTAATTTACCTCAAAAGGGCCGAAAATCTACATCAAACACTCCCCAAATCCTCACCCAGCACAGCAGAGTCCTGCATACACTGAGGAGCTGACCATGTGACCCCTGACTCCTCCCCTCCATGTGACATCATCACAGGTCCTGGAAGCACAGTGCTGCCATTATATATGCTAGAATGTATAGGCTCCTTCCAGGTATGACGTAATTTGTCATGTGATGAGGCGTGTTCAAAACGCAGCCCAATGTTTTCCAGATGGAATTAACATTATTTTTCTAACTCTACTTAGTAATGGAGTTGTTTATAATAGAAGCGGGGGTAAGAGCTCCAGATGGGGGAGGGGGGGGCGGAGGCGAAGCCTGCACGATTATAATTGATAGGAGGAAACCTCACCACACCCCCTAACAAAGTCATGCCTATTGACGAAGCTGGTCACGCCCACTAACCTGGAAGGAGCCCGTACATTCTAGCATCTACCATATATCTAGTGTGCGGCTCTGCAGGAGGAGGTATGTGGAGATTCCCCATTACTGGGGCAGGGGCATTAACCCCTTCAGCTCTGAGACTTTCTTGGGGTTTTTCTCTCGCTGATTTCTATGAATCGTGAGGTTTTTGTTCCTTTTCCTCTGATAGATACAGACGCCCCAACTATGAGAGGCCGGAAGTGAGGAAACCCGTCTGCCCTCAGTCCTCGGCCCCTTTCTGCCCCTCAGTCCTCGGCCCCTTTCCTGCCCTCGGTCCTCGGCCCCTTTCCTGCCCTCAGTCCTCGGCCCCTTTCTGCCCCTCAGTCCTCGGCCCCTTTCCTGCCCCTCAGTCCTCGGCCCCTTTCTGCCCCTCAGTCCTCAGCCCCTTTCCTGCCCCTCAGTCCTCGGCCCCTTTCCTGCCCTCGGTCCTCGGCCCCTTTCCTGCCCTCAGTCCTCGGCCCCTTTCCTGCCCCTTTCCTGCCCCTCAGTCCTCGGCCCCTTTCCTGCCCCTCAGTCCTCGGCCCCTTTCCTGCCCCTCAGTCCTCGGCCCCTTTCCTGCCCCTCAGTCCTCGGCCCCTTTCCTGCCCCTCAGTCCTCGGCCCCTTTCCGGCCCTCAGTCCGTGGCCCCTTTCCGGCCCTCAGTCCGTGGCCCCTTTCTGTCCTCAGTCCTCGGCCCTTTTCCTGCTCTCGGTCCTTGGCCCCTTTCCTGTCCTTGGCCCCTTTCTGCCCTCGGTCCCTGACCCCTTTCTGCCCTCGGTCCCTGACCCCTTTTTGCCCTCGGTCCCTGACCCCTTTTTGCCCTCGCTCCCTGACCCCTTTTTGCCCTCGCTCCCTGACCCCTTTTTGCCCTCGGTCCCTGACCCCTTTTTGCCCTCGGTCCCTGACCTCTTTTTGCCCTGTCCCTGACCCCTTTTTCTGCCCTCAGTCCCTGACCCCTTTCTGCCCTCGATCCCCTGCCCCTTTCCTGCCCTCGGTCCCCTGCCCCTTTCCTGCCCTCGGTCCCCTGCCCCTTTCCTGCCCTCGGTCCCCTGCCCCTTTCCTGCCCTCGGTCCCCTGCCCCTTTCCTGCCCTCGGTCCCTGACCCCTTTCTGCCCTCGGTCCCTGACCCCTTTCTGCCCTCGGTCCCTGACCCCTTTCTGCCCTCGGTCCCCTGCCCCTTTCCTGCCCTCGGTCCCCTGCCCCTTTCCTGCCCTCGGTCCCTGACCCCTTTCCTGCCCTCGGTCCCTGACCCCTTTCTGCCCTCAGTCCCTGACCCCTTTCTGCCCTCGGTCCCTGACCCCTTTCTGCCCTCGGTCCCTGACCCCTTTCTGCCCTCGGTCCCTGACCCCTTTCTGCCCTTGGTCCCACCCCTTTCTGCCCTCAGTCCCTGACCCCTTTCTTGTCCCAACACAGTGTAAGTTCCCACAGTCCAGATAAAATGGAAGCAGCTCTGACTATCTCATTGTAGCTTAGATGAAATGGAGGATGATTTTTATAGTTATTTAATAATCATAATAATAATATTTTTTTACTTATATAGCACCAACATATTCCACAGTCCACACTTTACACCGCTTTAGGAGAGTGAGAGGTACTCTGGAGGCTGTGACATACCTGTGGGGTCAATATTCTCATTGCACCCCTGTATGAATTTACTGGGGGGAGCAGTTGGTAAAATGGGGTCACTTGTGGGGGGTTTCTGCTATTCTGGCACTTCAAGGGCTCTGCCAATGTGACATGGCACCCGCAAACCATTCCAGCTAAATCACACTCCAATATGGCGTTCCTTCCCTTCTTTACTTTGCACTGTTCGTCAACAACAGTTATTGACCACATATGAGGAATCGTTGAACTTGAGAGGAATTGCACAACAAATTGTATGGTGCATTATCTCCTGTTACCCATGTGAATATGCAAAATTTGTGGTTATAGCAACTTTTTTGTGGTAAAAATGTATATTTTCATTTTCACGGTTCAACGTTATAAAATTCTGTGAAGCACCTGGGGGTTCAAGATACTCACCAAACGTAGATAAATTCCTTGAGAGGTTTAGTTTCCAGAATGGGGTCACTTGTGGGGGTTTTACTTAGGCACCTCATGGGGTCTCCAAATGTGATATGGCATCCTCTGGCAATTCCAGACAAGTTTGCATTCAGAAAGTGAAGTGGCGCTTCTTACGAGCCCTGCCGTGCACCCAAATAGTAGTTTTCCACCTCATATGGAGTATCTGCGTACTCTGGAAAAATTTTAGAACACATTGTATGGTGCATTTTCTCCTCTTACCATTGGGAAAAAGCAAAATTTGGGGCTAAAGTAACATTTTTGTGGGAAAAAATACAATTTTCATTTTTTCCATCCACATTGCTTTAGTTCCTGTGAAGCACCTGAAGGGTTTATAAACTTCTTGGCAGGGCTGTGGAGTCGGAGTCGGAGTCGTGGAGTCGGAGTCGGAGTCGGAGCTCATTTTGGTGGAGTCGGAGTCGGTATAAAATGCACCGACTCCGACTCCTAAAATATATAATAAATTGGGGACAGGAGTGCAATGCAGAATGTGCTGAATATTTTACTAAATAATAACATTTAGTATAATGCTTATATTTAAGTGAAACATTTATTGTAGTACAATGTGAACATCAGACATTTAATTGTTTTTATGATACAATAATCAAGATATTTGGATAGAACATAAAATATTTATTGGAATACAACTTTAGAACACAAAAAACTAATAAATTGTAAATATGTAATATATATATATATATATATATATATATATATATATATATATATATACACACAAGATATATATGTAATCTACTGTATATTACATAGTGTATTACATATTTACAATTTATTACAGTTTTTTGTGTTCTAAAGTTGTATTCCAATAAATATATTTTATGTTCTATCCAAATATCTTGATTATCGTATCATAAAAATTATTAAATGTCTGATGTTCACATACACATATTCATGTACTACAATAAATTTTTCACCTAACTATAAGCAATATATGTAGGAGTCGGAGCCGGAGTCGGAGCCGGAGTCGGAGTCGGAGCCGGAGTCGGAGTCGGTGCAAGAGAATTTGAGGAGTCGGAGTCGAAGGTTTGGCTTACCGACTCCACAGCCCTGCTTCTTGGATGTGGGTTTGAGCAGTTTGAGGGGTGCAGTTTTTAGAATGGTGTCATTTTTGTCACTTCAAATGTGATTTGGTCTCTAAAAAAATGGTTTTGTAAATTTTGTTGGGAAACATGAGAAATTGCTGCTAAAGATGCAAAACATAAGCCATCACTGAGCCCCAGATCCTGAACAATGCGAACGCTACAGGTCTCGGAAAATAGCTACAAAAGCACAATTGTTTCTTTATTTTTTTTCAATAAGCTTCTGAATTTTTTTGACCACTTAGATAAAAGTAAAAGTTTACATGTTTGGTAGCTAATAGTAAAGTAGCCATGTGCTACGCAATAAAACCACCTATAGCGCCACCTGGTGGAAAACAACTGAGTTAGCATTTTTATTTCCAAAATGGAACGAGATAGAGAAAAAAAAGTGAATTACAAAGTTGTAGGGCATCATCAATTCAATACGAATCGACACCTTGAATACAGAAATGCTATGAAAAGAACATGTGAAGCGATACCTCATGGAGACCTTCCTACAAGTCATTGGGTATGGTGGCTGTGTGGAGTGGCCTCCACGCTCACCTGACCTGACCCCATTGGACTTCTTTCTGTGAGGTCACATCAAACAGCAGGTATATGCGACCCCTCCACCAACATTGCAGGACCTACGACGATGTATTACAGATGCTTGTCCAAACGTGTCACCTACCATATTGCACAACGTGCAGCAAGATACAGTATGCTGTCCAGACTCCAGATGTGCATTGCAGCTGACGGGGGCCACTTCGAGCATCAAAGTTAAATGAGCGCCATATGCGTGACTAGCATTCAGTGTTTTGGGGGGCTCATGGGTTTCATATCATAGCATTTCTGTGTGCAAGGTGTCGATTCGTATTGCATTGATGATGCCCTACAACTTTGTAAGTCACGTTTTTTCTCTATCTTGTTCCGTTTTCGCGATAAAAATGCTAACCAGGTGGTGCTATAGGTGGTTTCATTGCGTAGCGCATGGCTACTTTACTATACCTAGACACCACTTCTATGCTTATAGCTGCCGCCGTTCTCAAGTTAAAGGCGGTGGACAGGATAAGGGTGGACACACTGTATAATAAAACTAATAGTTTAATTCAAAAGCAGAACTTGTCCCGCAAAAAATAAGCCCTCATATGACTATATTGATGGAAAAATAAAAAAGATATGGCTCTCTGAAGGGGAGTAAAAAACAAAAATGGAAAATCGCCCCAAGGTGAAGCGGTTAGCTATAATGTGTGACATACTGTAACTCTCGGGTCTAATGGCATAAAAATTCTAAGTTTGAAAATTTTATTTTCGATATTTAAAAAAATCAATAAATAAAAAAATATTGTCATAAATATACGACTAACATGAAGTAAAATATATCACGAAAAACAGAATCACTGGGATACATTGAAGCGTTCCAGAGTTATTACCTCCATAAAGTGCCACTGGTCAGAATTGAAAATATTGGACTGGTTAGGAAGGTGAAAACAGGCTCTGGGTTAAGGTGTTAAGATCATTTTTCTGATTTACTTCTCAAGGATGAATATGGACAAGGACAAGATGGCGGAGAGGATATTACACCTCACCCTAGAGATCCTCTTCCGGCTTACTGGAGAGGTGAGAGATTCTGATGACGTCACATTACATCATTCTTATCTATGGGAATAACAGATGGACAGAACTGGAGAGGTGAGGACTCGGGAAATGTCTGGAGTGAGATTTATTACTGTGTCTCTCCATAACCAGGATTACACAGTAGTGATGAAGACCTCTAGTGAGCGCTGTCAGGCCCCTATGTCTGAGGGATGGGGAAGACCCCTGAGCCCAATCACGGGGCATCCACCTCACCCCCCGATACATGAGGACATCAATGACCAGAAGATCCTAAAACTCACCTACAAGATGATTGAGCTGCTGACTGGCGAGGTAACACTGCTGGGAATGCTGGGACATTATACAGTAACGCTATGAAGGGATCGGGGGTGACGGTATCATTGTATGTGTCAGGTTCCTATAAGGTGTCAGGACGTCACCATCTATTTCTCCATGGAGGAGTGGGAGTATTTAGAAGGACACAAAGATCTGTACAAGGACGTCATGATGGAGGTTCCCCAGCCCCTCACATCATCAGGTAATAGACAGAACTAAATACACACGGCCTATAATTATCTGTATGTAAGGAATGAATTCAGTCCCTGTATGTGTTTCCTCCAGTTGTATCCAGTAAGAGGACAACACCAGAGAGATGTCCCCGTCCTCTTCTTCCACAGGACTGTAAACAAGAAGATCTCGATGTTCCTCAGGATCATCAGGTAGATGGAGAGAAGGGGCCATGAAATCTCCCTATGATGTGTAGACGGCTGTGAAGGTTTTGAGCTCAGTCTTGTTTTATCCACCAATATTACCATATTTTTCATTTTATAAAACGCTCCAATTCTAAGACGCACCCCAAATTTAGAAATAAAAAAGGTAAAAAAAAGGGGTCCGCGTTTTACTCCGGTGGTGTCTTACCGGAGGCAGGCGGCAGCGGTGGTGAAGCGGGGTCACAGGAAGCAGAGGCTGGTCTGGCAGCGGCGGCTAGTCAGTACTGGCGGCACCGGCGGCGGGTAAGTGCTGGCGGCACCGGCGGCGGGTCAGTGCTGGCGGCACCGGCCATCTGCGCACGCGCTGACTCCGGGCGCCATCATTTGAAGCCCGGACCGCGGACAGTCCATTTGGGACACCCGCCGCACAGCCACCGTTGCCAGCACAGCCAAAGCTGCCAGCACAGCCATCCCTCCGGCCGCCCGCACAGAGTGGCTGCCAGCAGGCCGCCAGACCACCTGCACAGAGAGGCAGCCGGCCACCGCACAAAGAGGCAGCCGTCCTAATGCACTGACAGGCACCTGGCCTCCCGTACAGACAGGCACTTGGCTGCCTGCACAGAGAGCTGTAGAGACAGCCCCCCGCCAATTCTCCACCACCCAGTAAGCTATATTCAGATTTTGAGGCGCACCCCTCATTTTCCTCCCAAATTTTGGGAGGAAAAGTGCGTCTTATAATACGAAAAATATGGTATATGTGTTATACTTGTGTAATGAGAGCGGTGGAGATGGCAGGATTAGAGGTGATCATAGATGGGACTTCTCCATCTGTCTGTGACTTTTACAATATTTGTTTCAGGGTGAAGATCTGCCCCATATTAATACCACAGAGACATATGTGAGGGGTGATGAGCGGTGTAAAGAGGAGACTCCTACATATGGCTACCCAGGTGAGTAGTGACCACTAAATGCAGAGAAGTCACAGATTCTTCTCAGTCACCGGCTGTAGCTGCCTTATCGGTGTAGTCCGGCCATAGACCACAACATTCTCTTCCACCTGGAACTGTTCAAATTACTTTGGTCAGTGAATGCTCTTCTTCTATAAAGCTTACAACTTTGAGGATCCTCCTATCCCTAAAATTAGAAGATGCTGACCCTTACCTACTCTGATCTAGAAATTACTAAGCTAAATAACAGCGTACGTAGAATGTGCTGACAAGTTATTTATTTTACTCACTTATATGGCGCTATTAATTCCACAGCGTTAGAAAATCACTTGTAGAAAAATATTATGATGGGCCTTTAAAGAAAAATAGGAAAAAGGTTAATGGTGCTGTTACCTTCCTAGAATCCTGGTATAATGACGATTAACTGTGTAGTGCCCCCAAGGGGCGAAAATGCACCCTGCTGCATTGTCCCTACCAATTTTGGAACCGATGTGGTCCAATTAACCCCTTAGTTGCTGCTTTCCGTCCCAACACTTGCATGTAACTGAATTTGTCATTGTGGGTGCCGATAGCCGCTCTCCGTTCCATGGTCATATGATGACCTCAGGGTATATTGGTATCTTAGATTCTGCTATAAGGAGGGCCTAACAGGCTAAGTCAGTGAAAAACTGAGGGGTCTCATGCACTGCAATACGAGAGCACTGCAGTGTATGAGACCACCAAACAAAATTATTCATATTCCACAGTGGGACTGAGTAAAAAAAAAACATTAAAATAAATTTGTAAACAATTAAGATAAATACAGTCATATGAAAAAGTTTGGACATCCCTATTAATGTTAACCTTTTTTCTTTATTACAATTTGGGTTTTTGCAACAGCTATTTCAGTTTCATATATCTAATAACTGATGGACTGAGTAATATTTCTGGATTGAAATGAGGTTTATTGTACTAACAAAAAATGTGCAATCCGCATTTAAACAAAATTTGACCGGTGCAAAAGTATGGGCACTTTCTTGATTTAAACACTCCTAACTACTTTTCTTCATCGTTCCTTATGGGAGACCCAGACCATGGGTGTATAGCTAGCGACCTCCGGAGGACACACAAAGCACTACACTCAAACGTGTAGCTCCTCCCTCCGGGCTATATACACCCCCTGGATGACAATCTACCCAGTTCAACGCTTTGTGTTTCAGGAGGATACACACACTTTTATTTCCTCATATTTTTTTCAATTTTATTTTAATTTTTTAAAGTTTTGGAAGAAAAGCGGGTCCAATCTGGACTCCCGGCATGTTCCTTCACGCTCCACTCTGCGGGGTGCTGTTAAGGTTGATCTTCATAAGGCTGGAGCCTTCACATGCCGAGCTCCTTCACATCCTCTGTCGAGGCTCTGTTTGAAGTGGGAGCCTCCACGGTCTTCTCTGCTTGCAGGAGGCCGGCTCCATCCACAGCCCTGTCTGGTCCCTGCTGGAAGGAGCGTTAACCCCACTCAGGGACATGGCCCTGCGTCTCAAAGCTAAGTATTGAGACGTTTTTTCAGGGGTCCCGGGTGCTTTTATTATGGGGGCAGTATGTGCTTTAGCGTTACTGTTAATTTCGGCCGGTTCTGGGAATTTCCCATGAGAACCGCGCCGACGGTGCCTGCTCGTCGGCCGCACTTTGAAATCTAGGCCCCGGCTTCAGTTTGGGCCTAGTTTCGTTTTTGGCTTCTGCTGTATGTTTTGCATACAGCGCCGCCCACCGCCCGGCCAGCAGCAGGGAAGGGCACTTCTCTCTAAGGAGATGTCCCCTCCCCTGTCTACCCCCCTGTATCTCTGTGCTTCTGTTTTCCCGCTCCTGGGCTTATACACGCCCCCCCTCCTTCTCCCAGCGCCATTTTATCAGCGTTTTTATCTCTGAGAAGCGCTGGATGCTGCAGCTGCATACTTTTTGGAAAGCTGTCACTTTACAGGGGAGCGGTGAAATCCGGAGGACACAGAGAGCAGGGCTGGTAAGCCACAACCTATGGTTGTGGATTTTTATACACTCAGGCTTTCTACAGGAGTGTGTTTTGGCTGCAGAGCTTCCTCCACAGCAGCATGTCTGTCACTAGGAGCAAAGCTGCAAACATGTATGCTATATGCACTGCTTGCAAGCTAATTCTGCCAGAGCCTAGCACGTACCCACATTGTGATAACTGTGCTAATATGGTTGTGTCTCAGCCTGGAGCCTCCTCAGGGGTCCCTCAGGCTGCTTCGGTCCCGGTGGCTGAACCCCCGGCTTGGGTAGCATCCTTTTCACAGGCTCTTTCCAAGTCGTTTGCCGATTCCATGGGGCAGCTGTCCCAGACGCTGCTGTCTATGCATCAGCCTCCCTCTCAGGGTGTCTCTGCGGCTCCGAGCTCTGCAGAGCCCTCAGAGCAGGTCCTAGGACCCCGTCCCCCTAAACGGAGACGCACGGACCCTTCTCCTTCCTCGTCCCACGGCTCTGATTCACAAGCCGAGGTGCAGGGCGAGGAAGATTCCTTTACTGTGGGCTCAGACGCTGCCTCTATGTACCCCATTGATTTGTCTGAGGGTGATGCGGACGTTAGTGACTTGATTGCGTCCATTAACTCCGTACTGAACCTCAACCCACAGGAGTCAGAGGATCAACCCTCTCTGGTAGAGGTACACCAGTTTACCTCTCCTAAGAAACCTAGGAGTATGTTTTTTAACCACTCCAGCTTTCAGACCACTGTTAACAAGCCTAGGGCCTGTCCTGACAAACGTTTTCCGAAACGTAGTTCAGATGACCGTTTCCCGTTTCCACCGGAGGTGGTTAAGGACTGGGCCCAGTCCCCAAAGGTGGACCCTCCAGTGTCCAGAATCTCAGCCCGCACAGTAGTTGCGGTGGCCGACGGCACTTCTCTTAAGGATCCCACTGACCGCCAGGTTGACCTTCTGGCCAAGTCTGTATTTGAGGCGGCAGGAGCCTCCTTCTCTCCGTCTTTTGCGGCGGTGTGGGCTCTTAAGGCTATCTCTGCCTCTCTGGCGGAGATTCATTCCCTTTCCAGGGACTCTATTCCTGAGATGGATGCCTTAACTACCCGAGCTTCGGCTTTTGCATCCTACGCCATGTCTGCCATCCTGGAGGCTTCTCACCGCACGGCAGTGGCTTCCGCTAACTCCCTCGCGATCCGCAGGATCTTGTGGCTTCGAGAGTGGAAAGCGGACGCTTCCTCTAAGAAGTACCTTGCGAGTCTCCCCTTTACTGGGTCACGGCTGTTTGGGGAACAGCTGGATGACATAATTAAGGAAGCTACTGGCGGGAAGAGTACTTCCTTGCCACAAGCTAAAGCCAAGAAACCTACCCAGGGCAGGAACCAATCGAGGTTTCGTTCCTTTCGTTCCTCTAACTGGTCATCCTCTAAGCCCACAGTCTCGTCCACTACCGCCAAGGATCGCAAATCCAACTGGCGCGCAAAGCCGCGTCCTCAAAAGACCGGAGGAGCCGCTGCCACCAAGGCAGCCTCCTCGTGACTATCTGGCCGCGCCAGCAACGTCCTTGGTCGGGGGCAGGCTCTCCCACTTTGGCGACGTGTGGTTGCAACACGTCGCCGATCAGTGGGTGCGGGATATCATCACCCACGGCTACAGGATACCTTTTTCCTCCAGCCCGCCAAACAGATTTTTTCTGTCCACCCCCCCCTGCTCCAAAGCCGCCGCCTTCTCTCAGGCCGTGGCATCCCTGCAGACCAACGGTGTAATTGTTCCGGTCCCCGCCCGGGAACGGTTCAGAGGTTTCTACTCAAACCTCTTTCTAGTTCCCAAAAAGGACGGTTCCTCCCGGCCCATCCTGGATCTCAAGCTTCTCAACAAGCATGTTCAGGTGCGGCACTTTCGCATGGAATCTCTAAGATCGGTCATTGCCTCAATGACCCAGGGAGATTTTCTGGCATCCATCGACATCAGAGATGCCTATCTGCATGTGCCTATTGCGGTTTCACACCAGCGCTGGCTACGCTTTGCGATCGGAGAGGAACATTTCCAGTTCGTGGCTCTTCCCTTTGGCTTAGCCACGGCCCCCCGAGTGTTCACCAAGGTCATGGCAGCAGTGGTTGCGGTCCTGCACCTCCAGGGGTTGGCAGTGATTCCTTACCTGGACGACCTTCTAGTCAAGGCCTCATCCAGTGTAGACTGTCAGCGGAGTGTCTCGCTCACTCTCGCCACTCTAGTCCAATTCGGGTGGCTTGTCAACCTCCCCAAGTCGACTCTGACCCCGACCCAGGTACTTTTGTACCTAGGGATGCAATTCGAGACGCTGCCGGCACTTGTCAAGTTGCCCTTAGTCAAACAGCAGTCCCTTCGTCTGGCAGTGCGCTCTCTGCTGAGGCACCGCCGTCATTCCATCAGACACCTCATGCAGGTGCTGGGTCAGATGGTGGCGTCCATCGAAGCGGTTCCCTTTGCCCAGTTCCATCTGCGTCCCTTGCAGCTGGACATTCTCCGCTGTTGGGACAAGCGGATCTCTTCTTTGGACAGGCTGGTGGCTCTGTCATCACAGGCCAGGAACTCCCTTCAGTGGTGGCTTCAGCCCCTCTCCCTTTCACAGGGACGGTCCTTCCTGACTCCGTCCTGGGTGATCCTCACCACGGATGCCAGTCTCTCCGGCTGGGGAGCGGTGTTTCTCCATCACCGAGCACAGGGCACTTGGACTCCGTCCGAATCGGCCCTCCCGATCAATGTGCTGGAGATCAGAGCCGTGTTTCTAGCTCTCCTAGACTTTCACCACCTATTGGCGGGCAAGCACATTCGGGTTCAGTCGGACAACGCGACAGCGGTTGCCTACATCAATCACCAGGGCGGGACTCACAGCCGTCTGGCGATGTTGGAGGTTCAACGAATCCTCCAGTGGACGGAGGACTCAAAGTCCACCATATCCGCAGTCCACATCCCAGGCGTGGAAAACTGGGAGGCCGATTATCTCAGCCGTCAAACCGTGGACGGCGGCGAGTGGGCACTGCATCCGTCAGTGTTCAGGTCAATTTGTCGCAAGTGGGGCACTCCGGAAGTAGATCTAATGGCTTCCCGGCACAACAAGAAGGTTCCGGTTTACGTGGCTCGCTCCCACGATCCTCAAGCCTTCGCAGCAGACGCACTGGTTCAGGATTGGACTCAGTTCAGTCTGGCCTATGTGTTTCCCCCTCTGGCGCTATTGCCCAGGGTTCTGCGCAAGATCCGAATGGAGGGCCGTCGAGTAATACTCATTGCTCCGGACTGGCCCAGGCGAGCCTGGTACCCAGACCTGCTCCGCCTGTCCGTAGGGGTGCCGTGGCATCTTCCGGACCGCCCAGACCTTCTCTCTCAAGGTCCGTTCTTCCGCCAGAATTCTGCGGCTCTCAGATTGACGGCGTGGCTCTTGAGTCCTGGATCCTGACGGCTTCAGGCATTCCCTCTGAGGTCATCTCCACCATGACTCAGGCTCGGAAGTCTTCCTCGGCTAAGATTTACCACAGGACTTGGAAAATTTTCCTGTCCTGGTGTCGCTCTTCCGGCCATGCTCCTTGGCCGTTCGCCTTGCCGACCATCCTGTCTTTTCTACAGTCGGGTCTACAGTTGGGTCTGTCCCTCAATTCACTTAAGGGACAGGTGTCGGCTTTGTCGGTATTGTTCCAGCGGCGTATCGCCCGACTGGCTCAGGTGCGCACCTTCATGCAGGGCGCATCTCACATCATTCCTCCTTACCGACGACCCTTGGATCCCTGGGACCTTAATTTGGTCCTCACGGCCTTACAGAAACCCCCTTTTGAGCCTCTCAGGGAGGTTCCTTTGTCTAGACTTTCACAGAAAGTTGTCTTTCTAGTAGCCATAACTTCTCTCAGGAGAGTTTCTGATTTGGCTGCGCTCTCTTCGGAATCCCCCTTTTTGGTGTTTCACCAAGACAAGGTGGTTCTTCGTCCGACTCCGGACTTTCTCCCTAAGGTGGTGTCTTCCTTCCACCTTAACCAGGACATTTCATTGCCCTCTTTTTGTCCGGCCCCTGTGCATCGCTTTGAGAAAGCGTTGCACACCTTAGATTTGGTGCGGGCGCTCCGAATCTATGTGTCTCGCACCGCCGTTTTTCGGCGGTGCACCTCACTTTTTGTGCTAACCACGGGTCAGCGCAAGGGCCTTTCGGCGTCTAAACCGACCTTGGCTCGTTGGGTTAGGTCGGCTATCGCCGATGCCTACCAATCCTCTCAGGTGCCTCCCCCGTCGGGGATTAAGGCGCACTCGACCAGAGCTGTCGGTGCCTCCTGGGCTTTCAGGCACCAGGCTACGGCTCAGCAAGTGTGTCAGGCTGCCACTTGGTCCAGTCTGCACACTTTTTCTAAGCACTACCAAGTGCATGCTCATGCTTCGGCAGATGCGAGCTTGGGCAGACGCATCCTTCAGGCGGCTGTCGCCCATTTGTGAAGTTAGGTTTTGCCTACTTCTCCGTTTCGTTTATTTCCCACCCATGGACTGCTTTGGAACGTCCCATGGTCTGGGTCTCCCATAAGGAACGATGAAGAAAAAGAGAATTTTGTTTACTTACCGTAAATTCTTTTTCTTATAGTTCCGACATGGGAGACCCAGCTCCCTCCCTGTTGCCTGTTGGCAGTTTTTTTGTTCCGTGTGCTTCACGGCTGTTGTTAGTAGACAGAGTGCTGGTTTTGCCGAGTTTTACTCTATCTCTACTTATGGGTGGATGTCCTCCTTCAGCTTTTGCACTGAACTGGGTAGATTGTCATCCAGGGGGTGTATATAGCCCGGAGGGAGGAGCTACACGTTTGAGTGTAGTGCTTTGTGTGTCCTCCGGAGGTCGCTAGCTATACACCCATGGTCTGGGTCTCCCATGTCGGAACTATAAGAAAAAGAATTTACGGTAAGTAAACAAAATTCTCTTTTTTACTGACTTACTATAGCACTAAATTGGTTTTGTAATCTCATTGAGCTTTGAACTTCATAGGCAGGTGCATCCAATCATGAGAAAAGGTATTTAAGGTGGCCACTTGCAAGTTGTTCTCCAATTTGAATCTCCTATGAAGAGTGGCATCATAGGCTCCTCAAAACAACTCTCAAATGATCTGAAAACAAAGATTATTCAACATAGTTGTTCAGGGGAAGGATACAAAAAGTTGTCTCAGAGATTTAAACTGTCAGTTTCCACTGTGAGGAACATAGTAAGGAAATGGAAGAACACAGGTACAGTTCTTGTTAAGCCCAGAAGTAGCAGGCCAAGAAAAATATCAGAAAGGCCGGGAAGAAGAATGGTAAGAACAGTCAAGGACAATCCACAGACCACCTCCAAAGACCTGCAGCTTCATCTTGCTGCAGATGGTGTCAATGTGCATCGATCAACAATACAGCGTACGTTGCACAAGGAGAAGCTGTATGGGAGAGTGATGCGAAAGAAGCCGTTTCTGCAAGCACGCCACAAACAGAGTCGCCTGAGGTATGCAAAAGCACATTTGGACAAGCCAGTTACATTTTGGAAGAAGGTCCTGTGGACTGATGAAACAAACATTGAGTTGTTCTGTCATACAAAAAGGCGTTATGCATGGAGGCACAAAAACACAGTATTCCAAGAAAAGCACTTGCTACCCACAGTAAAATTTGGTGAAGGTTCCATCATGCTTTGGGGCTGTGTGGCCAATGCCGGCATCGGGAATCTTGTTAAAGTTGAGGGTCGCATGGATTCAACTCAGTATCAGCAGATTCTTGACAATAATGTGCAAGAATCAGTGACGAAGTTGAAGTTACGCAGGGGATGGATATTTCAGCAAGACAATGATCCAAAACACCGCTCCAAATCTACTCAAGCATTCATGCAGAGGAACAATTACGATGTTCTGGAATGGCCATCCCAGTCCCCAGGCCTGAATATCATTGAAAATCTGTGGATGATTTGAAGCGTGCTGTCCATGCTCAGCGACCATCAAACTTTACTGAACTGGAATTGTTTTGTAAACAGGAATGGTCAAATATACCTTCATCCAGGATCCAGGAACTCATTAATAGCTTTCGGTCATTTCATGTCAACATGGGCAGGACCATGTTGACATGCAAATCTGGAAACAGCATGTTGCCGCCCTGCTGGGCGGCTACAGTGCGTGGAGTCCCCGCCCCCTTCCCTGCACCCTCCCACACATTCCCCCGCACCCCTTACCTTGCCCACAACCTCCCCCAGCACTGCTGTGGGGTCTGTGACCTGGGGGAGGGGCCTGGCGGCTGCCGTGCTGTCAGCGCCAGCACAGGGCCCCTGCTCAGGATCGCACATTCAAATATACCGGCATCACAGTTCACAGATGCCGATATATTTGAAAGCACTGATGAGAGGGAGCGCAGCGCTGCTTTTCATCACTGCCCGTGCAGTCTGTGTCTGACAGTTCAGGACAGCGGTGACGTCACTACTGTGCTGATATGGCCAGAGCACAGACAGCGTGCGAAGGTGCAGGAGCGGCGGGGACCGAGGACGGGTGAGTATGTATTCCCTACATGTGTTCCCTATGGGGGTAGGGGGGGGCGGTGCAGAACGATGGTGGGGGGGTCGGTACAGAGCGCCGTGTGTGTGTGTGTGTGTGTGTGCGCGGTGCAGAGCCATATGTGTGCGTGCGGTGCAGAGCCGTGTGTGTGCGTGCGGTGCAGAGCAGTGTGTGTGCGTGCGGTGCAGAGCCGTGTGTGTGCGTGCGGTGCAGAGCCGTGTGTGTGCGTGCGGTGCAGAGCCATATGTGTGTGTGGTGTGCAGAGTCATATATGTGTGTGTGGTGCAGAGTCCGATGTGTGTGTGGTGCAGAGTCTGATGTGTGTGTGGTGCAGAGTCCGATGTGTGTGTGGTGCAGAACCATATGTGTGTTTGGTCTGCAGAGCCATATATGTGTGTGTGGTGCAGAGTCCGATATGTATGTGGTGCAGAGCCATATGTGTGTGTGGTCTGCAAAGCCATATATGTGTGTGTGGTGCAGAGTCCGATGTGTGTGTGGTGCAGAACCATATGTGTGTGCGCGATGCAGAGCCATATGTGTGTGTGCGGTTCAGAGCCCCATGTGTGTGCGGTGCAGAGCCATATGTGTGTGTGGTGTGCAGAGCCCGATGTGGTGTGGGGTGCAAAGCCCGATGTGTGCGGTGCAGAGCCCGATGAGGGGCTGTTATTTGCAATGCTGTAGTGATAACAGGTCAGTGTTGGGCAGAATACTGACAGGGACTGTGTGTGCAGGGGGCGGGCAGGGGGCGAGGCTGGACACTGAGGCCGGGCGGTGCCAGCTCTGACTGGGAGGTTTAGCACAGGAAGTTATCATGTTTTCTGGAGCTAAATGTAAACAAAGAGCTGCAGAGAATAAAGGGATAATTCAAGGGGAACAAAAGTTAGAAAACAAAAAATAACAATGTAGGGGTGTTTTATATGACAATACAGCACAGATTAGCTTAACAAAAATTTTTGAGTTTATGTCGGATAACTCCTTTAACAGTTCTGGCTCCTACAGACCAGTTAGACGCTCCTAATAAACTTGTTATCTGCATTAAAGACAGCTGTCTTAAATTGCCACCTGTATAAAAGACTCCTGTCCACAGACTCAATTAATCAATCAGACTCTAACATCTACAACATGGGCAAGACCAAAGAGCTTTCTAAGGATGTCAGGAACAAGATCATAGACCTGCACAAGGCTGTAATGAGCAACAAAACCATAAGTAAGATGCTGTAAAAAATAAATAAATTAGGTTTTAGTTGGTATTATGGCCAGAATACGGAAGTCTACAACCCTCGTCACGGGACCTCATGTTTGTAGGTACCTACACTATATTTAAAAATAGCAACGTAAAGAGGAAGAAATATCCTCCAAAAATTAAGTATTTACTTACAGCAAAGACGGACAGCAGTTGTACATCACCCAGGCCAAAAACTAATATTCTAGCAAAATGCAGCTAAGTTCCCCTAAGTGGAGGCATCACAGGTTGTTACAAAATTGTCACTGCAGCTACAGATTAGTTCACTCTATCAAACTCTGCTCTCCAATAGTCAATTATGGGATACTACCACGTTCAGCATCGGGGGTTTCACCTGAATACCGTATTTTGGAGATGTAAATGGAAGCTCATATGTAAGTGCTCAGCATAGAGCACAGGATAAATGTGAACTGATTCAAAACGTTCTGTACCCCAAATTGCTACCAATTAGCATTCAATCCAACCAACAAAAACACAAGTCCCCTACTCAGGTCTGTCATCTGTTAGCTTAAATATAGAGGGCTTCCATGTTACTGGGAGCACAACGGCTCTGGGAACGCGTTATGGCTCCCCCCCTCAAAGAAATCCAGCAAAACCTGTGCTCCCAAATAGAAATGCCTCCTCCCTTCTGAGCATTACAATTGGCATCCACATATTTGGCATTATTGAAGTGAGGAGAGCCCACTTAATTTACAGAGTGCAGGTTTCCAGAAGCAAGAGCTTGGCACAATGTACATGCAATACAATGTACTGAGCACTAGAAGGGCTTATTTGCAATTTATAAGTCTGCAACGATCCACTGCGTTTGACTCCATGGCTATTTTCCAAAGACCAAATCATCACTATACCCATAGATGAATCCCCAGACGCATGTAATTTCCAAATTTGGTCACTTGAGAGGGTTTCTGTTGTTCTGGCACTTAGGGATTCTGCAATGGAGTCCATAAACTATTCTAGAAAAAGCTGTGCTCCAAATATCAAATGGTGCCCCTTCCCTTCCGAGCCCTGCGGTGCGTCCAAGAAGTACTGTACAGTCACATGTGGGGTATTGTCACATTCAGGAGAAATTGTGCCTCACATTATTGGGCCTTTTTTCCCATTGTGAAATTGTAAATATAGAGTTAAAACAACATTCTAGTGGTTAAAAATGTAACTATTTTTCTATACTGCCTAATGGTATAACAATTTTTGATACACCTGTGGTGTAGAAATGCTCACTGTAGCACCAGATGAATTCATTGAAGGGTGTAGCTTGTAAAATGGGGTCACTTGTGGGGGACAGCTGCTGTTATGGCACTTCAGGGGCTCTGCCAATGTAACATGGCACCCGCAAACTATTCCAACTAAATGTGAACTCAATTATGGCGCTCCTTCAATTCTTCACTTTGCTTTGTGCCAAAAGAAAAATGTTGCTTCATGGTGCCAGCTTTGTTGGCTGAGGCCCCGACCCTTCTGGTCACATGGGTATGACCTCAGCACAGGTCCTGCCAGTCAAAAATTAAATCGATTGTATAATACTTATGCTAATTTTACCAGGGGGAGGGGATAACTATTTATACCTCTCCCCTCCCCCAGCTACTATCTGATCCTCAGCTGGTGTCACTCAAGAAGCTGATGATTTTATAAATTTTACTTTCTTGGATTTCAAAACCTACATATCCGAGCTGACCACTACAGGTATGTATAGAATTAAGGCTGCTTTACACGCTGCAATATCGTGACCGATATCGCTAGCGTGCATCGGTTGTGCGACACGGGCAAATCGCTGCCCGTGGCGCACAACATCATGCGGACCCGTCACACTACTTACCTGCCTAGCGACGTCGCTGTGACCGGCGAACCGCCTCCTTTCTAAGGGGGCGGTTCGTTCAGCGTCACAGCAGCGTCACTGAACCGCCGCCCAATAGAAGCAGAGGGGCGGAGATGAGTGGGACGTAGCATCTCGCCCACCTCCTTCATTCTTCATTGCGGCCGGGACGCAGGTACGATGTGGTTCCTCGTTCCTGCGGTGTCACACATAGCGATGTGTGCTGCCGCAGGAACGAGGAACTACATCGCTAGCTGCAGTAGCAGTGATAATCGAGAATAGGGGGGCATGTCACCGATGAGCGATTTTTAACGTTTTTGCGACAATTCAAAATCGCACATAGGTGTCACACGGAACGACATCGCTAAAGTGGCCGGATGTTAGTCACAAATTCCGTGACCCCAACGAGAACGCTTGAGCGATGTCGCAGCGTGTAAAGCGGCCTTTAGTCTGATAGTGCCAGTATAGCACTGGCTTTAGGTTATATACGAAAATCCTGGTGATTGGTTCCCTTTAAATCAAAACTTAAGACAGGAAGACCCACAAACAAGCAACAATTGAAGGCAGCTGCATTAAAGGCCTGGCATATTATTGCAAAGGAGGAAACCCAACATTTAGTGACGTCCATGGCTTCCAGACTTCAGGCAGTCGTTGCCTGCAATGGAGTTTCTATGAAGAATTAAAAATAATCATTTTATTTATGGTAAAGTAAATTTGTCCAATTACTTTTGAGCCCCTGAAATGAGGAGGCTTTGTAGAAAAGCGGTTGCAATTCCTAAACGTTTCATAGGATATTTTTGTTTAACCCCTTTAATTAAACCTGAAAGTCTCTGCTTCGATTGCATCTCAGTTGTTTCATTTTAAATAAAAAATAGTGGAATGCAGACCTGAAATTAGAAAATCAGTCACTGTCCAAATATTTCTGGACCTAACTGTGTATGATTGTACGTACACTACTGTCTGTGCACATGGACGGACTCAGAGGGGAGGGAGCTCCAGTTATCTTTTGGAATACAGATATTCCTGGAATAGTTTCCAGGCACAATGAAACAGGTACTATTTGTGGTCACCTGGCCGCTCAAAAGATGGCTACCACAAACACCCTTGACGCTAGATACTTACTGTATTTTTCGGACTATAAGATGCACCGGACCATAAGACGCACCCTGGTTTTATAGGAAGAAAAAATTTTAAGCAAAAAATGTGGTCATGACACACTGTTATGGGGCGAGGATCTGCTGCTGACACTGTTATGGGGGTAATGTCCCCAAATTCTCTACTAAGGTATCCCCCAGGCTGGTAATGATCCTCCTGCCTTGTATATACAGTATATGTCCCTCATCCTGGTATAGCCCACATCCTGCTATATACCGTCATCCTGGCATATGGCCGCATCCTGCTATATACTGGCATATGGCCGCATCCTGCTATATCCCCTATCCTGGCATATGGCCCTATCCTGTTATATAACCCATCCTTGCATATGGCCCCATCCTGCTATATACCTCCATCCTGCTATATACCCCCATCCTGCTCATAATATACCCCCATCCTGCTCATAATATACCCCCATCCTGCTCATAATATACCCCCATCCTGCTCATAACATACCCCCATCCTGCTCATAATATACTCCCATCCTGCTCATAATATACCCCCTTCCTGATCAAATACCCCCATCTTGCTATATACCCCCATCCTGCTCATATACCCCCATCCTGCTCATATACCCCCATCCTGCTCATAATATACCCCCATCCTGCTCATAATATACCCCCATCCTGCTCATAATATACTCCCATCCTGCTCATAATATACTCCCATCCTGCTCATAATATACTCCCATCCTGCTCATAATATACTCCCATCCTGCTCATAATATACCCCCATCCTGCTCATATACCCCCATCTTGCTATATACCCCCATCCTGCTCATATACCCACATCCTGCTCATATACCCCCATCCTGCTCATAATATACCCTTATCCTGCTATACATCCCCATCCTGCTATACACCCCCATCCTGGTATACGGCCTGCATCCTGTGGCACATAAAAAAAAAAAAAGGTTCATACTCACCTTACCTCACTCCCTGCAGCACCGCTCCTCCTCCGTCTGTGTCAGCAGCAGCACCGCTTATGTGACGCCCTGGCCTATCAGGTCGTCACAGGATATTGTGCAATCTGCCCTCCTGCACAGTATCCACCCTCCTTGGTTACGGATCCTGGTCCTTTGGTGTTGCTAACAGCTTGGCCAATCAAAATCCTAGGAACACTTCCCACTTTAACCTACCAGACACACCATTGGGGGGCCTGAAGGGAATAGGGCCACCCACATGGGGGGTTGGTGAGGGGAAAGTGACAATTGAGCTTAGAGAGTTGAGCAGTGGAGAGTGAAAGGAGAGGAGGTGGAGTGGTGACTCTTGTGAGGAGAGGCCACGGAGGAGAGCTCCTGTGTACTAGGTGGCAGACGTTGGTCTCGGCCTGGTACGAGCTGGAACCCCGGTCGCAGGGGACAGTGTCAAGGGGCACGGACTGCCGAGGAGGGCGGCCGGCGGCCTTGAGCTATCACCGGGCAGGGGCCAGGGCACGACGGGGTACATGGACCCTAAGCCGGAAAGTAGCTTCACGCATTCCGGTAATTTACCCGACGGGGATGAAGACTTCAAGTGTCATCCCCAACCCGCTCCAAAATCGGGGTACTAGCGCACCGATAGGATAGGACTTTCCCAATACAGTCCAAAGAAATTCTACGCGTGAACCCTGAGAGCAAGCTCACTCCGGTAGCCATACAGGTGAGCGGGACCCGAAGAGTTTTATACCCACGGATCCAACAGAGACAGAGGTGCCAAGGACAGGGCCACAGGCTAACAGCAACACGAAGGGCACGGACCCAAGCGTGCTCCCTACAAGCTGCAGTGGTGCTCAGAATTCTGGTTTACAAGCTGTCGGTGTGGTTATTCCTGGACTGAGTGAGTACACTGAGATACCCCAGCGGCACCCATTCACCAACCATCCGACGGGCCCCGGGACACACACTCCCTACCCACCCAGGTGTTAAAACATCAGGCTGCCACACCATCGTCACCGGGCTCTCCAACCACAGTGGTGGTCCCTCACATTACCACGCACCGGGGGTGGCGTCACGAACTTTCCAAAAAAAACCTGTATATAGTCCCCTCCCTTCATCGAGTGGCCGCGCGACTCCCGACTCCTCACATTACTACGCACCGTGGGTGGCGTCACGAACTTTAAAAAAAAAACCTGTATATAGTCCCCCCCCCTTCATCGAGTGGCCGCGTGACCCCCGGGTCCGGAGACCCCTCGAGCCACCGCGGATCTGGATCCGAGCAGTAGTAGCCTGGCTGCTGGCACGGGGGCGGCACACCTTGAAAAACTTGGCGTCACAAACAGGATACGAGCAGGACCCACTTACCTGGGTGACGAGCGCCTTGATAGCCGAAGACCGCGAGTCAAGATTCTGTTTCCCGCCATGTTTTCATGCCAAAACCCCGTCTTCTCTGAGAAAGCGCGCGAAGATTAAGCCCCGCCCCTCGTCTTCCCAGTGAGACCAGAACCGGAAGTTCCCAGAGGGCCACGGTCAGCGAGAGAGTGCTGCGAAAAGTCCAAGGGGGCGGGCCAGAATATGTTACTAGCGGAAGTGGAGCAGGGACGCCAGGACTTTGTCACAACGTTCCTGGAAGACGCAGTGGCAAGATTGTGGAGCGAGACTAGTCCCCAGAGCGTGCTGTCCCTGGGACCGTGGCATGGATAGAGGAAGAAAGCAGCTGTGCCGGAGGATGCGGACGAAATTCCTCTTCATTCTGAACCACTGGAGGGAAGAGATGAGGAGCCTGGCGGTGGCGGTGCGAGCCCGTGAGATTGAAATCCCACGTGAAGAGAGGGTAACCCAGTTCCGGTAATTTACCTGACGCGGGTGAAGACTTCAAGTGTCATCCCCAACCCGCTCCAAAATCGGGGTACTAGCGCACCGATAGGATAGGACTTTCCCAATACAGTCCAAAGACATCCTACGCGTGAACCCTGAGCGCAAGCTCACTCTGGTAGCCATACGGGTGAGCGGGACCCGAAGAGTTTTATACCCACGGGTCCAACAGAGACAGAGGTGCCAAGGACAGGGCCACAGGCTAACAGCAACATCAAGCGTGCTCCCTACAAGCTGCAGTGGTGCTCAGAATTCTGGTTTACAAGCTGTCGGTGTGGTTATTCCTGGACTGAGTGAGTACACTGAGATACCCCAGCGGCACCCATTCACCAACCATCCGACGAGCACCGGGACACACACTCCCTACCCAGGCAGGTGTTAAAACAGGCTGCCACACCATCGTCACCGGGCTCTCCAACCACAGTGGTGGTCCCTCACATTATCACGCACCGTGGGTGGCGTCACGAACTTTCCAAAAAAAAACCCTGTATATAGTCCTTCCCCTTCAACGAGTGGCCGCGCGACTCCCGGGTCCGGAGACCCCTCGAGCCACTGCGGATCCGAGCAGCAGCAGCCCGGCTGCTGGCATGAGGGCGGCACACCTACCTGTGTGGAGCCGGCCACGCTCCCTGCAGCATCGCAATGTCCGCCTGTCTGTGCCGGCGGCGACTGCGTGTGGACACGTGCGCACAGCGATGACGTCATCGCTGTGCGCGCCGCTAGTCTCCACACAGCTGCCGCTGGCACAGATAGGAAGACATTGCGGTGCTGCAGGAATCGTGGCTGGTGAGTTATACTGATTCACTGCACCCTGCGCTGATGATGATGCGCGGGGGGCAGTGAATACAGCCGCAGATGATCACTCCAGGCTGTAGTTGCCAGGGGTGATCATGCGGGCAGGCTGTTTAATATGCGCGCATCCCCCGCCCACCTGTCAGCGCCGGCATCAGCGCTGAGAGATGATGGGCGTGCATATTAAATGAGCGGGTCCACATCGTCACGGCAGGCTGCTACAGCCTGATTGTGCCGCCGATGACCCGCTCCACCGCAGCACCCTCATTCCCCGCAGCCCTACATTCAGACTATAAGACGCACCCCCCACTTTCCCCCAGCATTTGGGGGGAAAAAAGTGTGTCTTATAGTCCAAAAAATATGGTAGTTTTCCATGTCCCAGGGTTCACTATGGATTCTCAGGTCTGAGTGGGAGCACCATTGGTGTATCATTAAGGTGCCAAGCTCATGGTCTCTTTTCTTGTGCAGTTTGTGTCTTTTTGTAATTTTCTCTATATTAGTTGGGGTTTGGTTCTTAATATATTTTAAATACAATTTATGTTATTAGGGGATATTTTATGTAAACTGCCTTTGGATGAACCCTCTAACTATCATTTTGGAGCAAGAACCACATCCCAGGGATTGCCTTGTCCTTCACCCTTTAATCCCTCCCTATACATGGGTCTGGACTTACACAGGCACCCCTAGGCTGGGGCCACAGAGTTAGCTGCCGTTTGGTGGTGCGAGATGGCAAGAAGAATATACAGGTAGCCGGGTCAGAACCAGAAGGGCAGAGAAAATATAAAATCAGAAGACTCAAGTGTAGTCACTAAACAGGACGGGGTCAGAACAGGAAGAAATACACAAGCCAGGAGCTTAGCACAGGGAACTGAACCAGAGGAGAACAAGGCTATATCTTGCATCTTCCCGTAATATGCTTTGAGCTTTAGTAGGGTGTGGTACTTTCCATTTGGTGGAAGCAGGGAATTGATTACGTCAGCTGGAGTGCACACACACTTTATTACCCAACACATAGTGCCCAGATTGTGCTCCAGGAGACACGCACATTGTAAATTTAGTGGGTTCTTTTCACTACAGCAATGCCAATTACATGGATGCTAAATGTGGTTTGGGCAAACAAGGGAAAAATTTGACTTTGGGAGAGCGGATTTTGCTGGATTGGTTTATGAAAGCCATATTGGTTTTCAAGAACCTCTGAGCCACTAATAATGTGGAAACCCTCTGTTTTCCTTTCACAGATTATGGACCTGAGTGGGGATTGTTTTTGAGGGAGGAGTAGAAATTTTTAATTTGTATAGTTTTCACCCAAATAATAATGTTTAGTGGCTTTTTCTACCAATATTTGGGATTCAGAATGAAACAGTTGAACACCACGCTCTACTGGTTCATCCTGTGGACTTGCTATTTCTACAGACATTTTACATAAAAATGTTAAAAATATAAATTTGAAGTATATCGTGTTCAGAAATAATAATTGGTTTTATTTTTAACAGATGATGGTGACAGGAGATCAGAGGGAGAACTGACCTCTTCAATTGTATCCTCTTCAAAGTCATCTGACATAGAAATTGAAGTGAATGCCATTACTCCAGATATCCCAACATCCCTTCACAGCAAAGATGTATCATCTGATCCTTTGAAACAGGTCCTATCTTCTGATTATTATTTATTATTAGTGATGGGTGAGAGTGCTTGCAACTGCTTGATACTTGAACAAGCATCGGGGTGCTCAGACACGCTCAATACTCAAAAGAGTATCCCTGGTGCTTCAGCACCATGCTCGAGTCCCCACACCAGCAATTAGATTGACTACTGGCATTACTGTGATTGGCCCTCCACATTGCATCATCAGGTGTATATAAGATCTGGTGATGCACCAGTCGGCTCACTCTACCCTGGAAACGATGTAAGGAGAGCTGCTGGAAATGGGATCGTACATTTGAATGATTATTGCCTTTCAGTTTTTGCTGTTGCAATATAAAAAAAACTATTCTCTTATTATACCATTTAGTGTAGAGCAAGCTGCTGGAGAAGGCCTAGTGTATTAGAGGCATCTAGGCAAGGATTATAGCTTTACAGTCCTTGATGCTGCAACATGAAAAATCTATTCTATTCTCTAATTATACTACTCTTAGCTGCATTTAGTGTAGGGCAAGCTGCTGGAGAAGGGATAGTGTATTAGATGATTATTGCCTTACAGTCCTTGCTGCTGCAACATGAAAAATCTATTCTAGTTTCTAATTATACTACTCTTAGCTTCATTTAGTGTAGGGCAAGCTGCTGGAGAAAGGCTAGTGTATTAGAGGCATCTAGGCAAGGATTATAGCCTTACAGTCCTTGCTGCTGCAATGTCAAAAATCTATTCTCTAATACCACTCTTAGCTGCATTTAGTGTATGGAGAGTTGCAGAAGAAAGGCTAGTTTAGCATTAGAGGCATCTAGGCAGGGGTTATTGCCTTACAGTGCTTGCTACTGCAGCGTAAAACTAAAAGTACTTTTCCGACCTACATCTGTCCTATTTTAGCCCCTATTAATACAGCTCTTAGCTGAAAACCTAATTAATACGCAAGGCATGTGGTAAGGGATGGGCAAGTGGACGTGCTGCTGATGGTGCATGCAGAGGCTATGGGCCAAGTGAAACTGTGCCTTCTGCAGGAGTACAACAAACACACTAATCTATGAGACCTATTTTCCTATCTCACTTTGTAGGGGGGCACAGGACACCACTGTTGAAGCCAGAACAGTGCAAACAGGTGGTGGGTTGGATGGCAGATAATGCTTCCTTCCAGTCTGTTTCCCAGACACGGTCCAGTATCACTAGCCAAGAGTCTGGACCACATAATCCTCACCCTGATCCTCCTTTCTCCAACCATGGCAAGTCTCAGGAGACAAGTGATCCTACACTGAGACACTTCGAGAAGCTATTTACATTTATTGTTTCTGGCTTCTCGCCCTGCACATTTCTAGAGGGACATAAGGAGGTCGTAGCACTGATGTCCAAATATTTGAGCAGCCTTAAGGGTACTTTACACGTTGCGACATCGCTAGTGATTGCTAGCGATGTCGAGCGCGATAGCTCCCGCCCCTGTCGCTCGTGCGACATTTGGTGATCGCTGCCGTGCGAACGTTATCGCTATGGCAGCGTCACACGCACATACCTGGTCTGCGACGTCGCTGTGATCGCCGAACAATCCCTCCCTCAAGGGGGAGGTTCGTTCGGCGTCATAGCGAAGTCACTATGGCGTCACTAAGCGGCCGCCCAATAGAAGCGGAGGGGCGGAGATGAGCGGGATGTAACATCCCGCCCACCTCCTTCCTTCCGCATTGCCGGTGGACGCAGGTAAGGAGATGTTCGTCGTTCCCGCGGTGTCACACATAGCAATGTGTGATGCCGCAGGAACGACAAACAACATTGTACCGGTGTCAGCAGCGATATTAAGGAAATGAACGACGTGTCAACGATCACCGTTTTGGAACGACTTTGCGATAGTTGATCGTCGCTCATTAGTGTTACACGCTGCGATGTAGCTACCGGCGCCGGATGTGCGTCACTAACGACGTAACCCCAATGATATATCGGTAGCGATGTCGCAGCGTATAAAGTACCCTTTAGTCAGAGGAAGAGGATGGTGGTGAAAAATGGCAATTACTGACTCAAGAGGTGGATGATAATGATGAGACACAGTTGCCAACAAGTGATGTTGTTAAATCAACAAGTCAGGAGGAAGACCAGAGTGCCGAAGTGGAAGACGAGCTGGTGGATGATGAAGTCACTGACCCAACCTGGGAAGGTGGCATGCAGAGCAAGGACAGCAGTGCAGAGGGGGAGTGATCCACTGCAATGCAACAGGCAGGAAGAGGCAGTAGGGTGGCCAGAGGGAGTAGGTGTTATACTGTTCACCATAGCACATACATGCGGCAAGTTCCCAGGCCAAGTGTTAGGTGTACCTGAGTCTGGCACTTTTTTAAAGAAAGAGTAGGGGCCCGACCACCTCCAGGATGCTCAGTCACACGCTATTAAACCACCCGACTAGGTGGGCCAAACGCCTGGGTCCACAATCTGTGTCTATGGGTGACACTAATGCCTCTTCTCCTCTGCTACATGCTTGCCAATCCCCTTGTCCAGGATATAGGCAGGAATGCCTTCCATCCTGCACCTGTTGTTACACATTCTCAAGTATCATCAGCAATCATGTCTAGTTCTTTGTCCCAGCGCAGCGTGCAGCTATCCCGTCCCTACCCCTGGCCTTGGAATGCAAGCTGAAAAATGCAGCCACCAACCCTCAGGCCCAAATATTAATCACATGCAGTTAGTGCTTAAGCTTTACTAGTGTAAAAGTCCCACTCTTTTTTAAATTGTAACAAAATTGTATTCTGAGGCCTTCCTCTACGTGTCTTCTAGTTTGTACTGCAATCCCTCTTTTAAATAAATATGGTGAGAGATGGCCCGACTATTAAGGCCATTTGCACACGTTGGATTTTTGCTCAGTTTTTTGCAGTTTTTGTTCATGAGTTTTATGCAAAGTAAAAGCTGATTTTTACAGGGTCAGAAAAAGCTATGAGAAATTACAAATTTGTTTTTCTCCAGACTGAAATGGAAAGCAGCTGCATTTTTGAAAGACGAATGCCAATTCTTTCAGCGTTTTTATAGCGTTTTTTTCTTTACATTGAAAACAACGAGAATGCAAAAAACTCTACATGTGAACATAGCCTAAGGGGTGGGGTGGAGGTGGCGTTTTCTTTTTTTTCTAATTTTCTCCCTTTTTTTTTTTTTTTTCTTTTCTAATTTTGCCTTATTTACCTGCCCTTATACAGGAAAGAATGTATCTTAAAAAAATGTTTCTGTAAAATCCATTTTATCTTTGATTTTGTATGTTTTATTGTCACTCTGTAAAAGCGGCGTAATACTCTGCCAACATTATTCCAAGCAGTGACCTGGGAGTCAGAGATGCGTACAGGCGTATTCCCCATGCTGTTTCCATTCCATTTGACAGCTGTTTCCATTAGTGATGGGCAAACCCAAACTGTAACTTTCGGGGTCTGTACTGAATACCTAGTATCCGTGTGCGAACTGCTTGTAACTGCTCAGATTCGGCCACCCAGATAATTAAAAAAAAAAGTAAAGGAAAAAGAAAGAAAATTAAATAAAGCAGGAGTCTTCTACTTATAGGCTCTCTCGCGTGGCTGTAACATGACTTCCAGGTCCGCTCATTAGCCTCGCACATATTCACTGCTTCCTCGTCCTGGCGTCTGTGATTGGTTGCAGTTAGAACGCGTCCCCACCCTATGTGATAGCGTGTGTGATTGGTTGGAATCACACATACTTTCTACTTACATATTGTGTAAAAATATATCCTCCCCTATTATGATACCCAACGTAGAGAATACAGCTACAGGCTGCAGCCCCCAGCCATGTGCTTATCTTGGCTGTGTGTCTGTGCTGTCCCTCCTCCCCCCAATTTTGATACTCAGCCATGAAAAAGCTGGGGGCTGGAATTCTCAGGCTGGGGACAACCGCTCCCCCGCTTAATACTTTTTTGTCTGGAAACATCAGGCTGCAATTTGAACATGCCCCCCCATCACGTGACAGAAATGACATCATACTTAGCAGCCTACCATCTACCACTATGAGAGGCAGAAAGTGAGGAAACCCGTCTGCTCTCAGTCCTTGGCCTCTTTCTTCACCCCGAACAGTATAATGTTCCCACAGTACCATCGTCATTCCACCCAGACAGTATAGTACCATACACCCAACTAATTAAGTAATAAACTTTAAAATTAAAAAATATCTAATAATATAAATTATACAAGATCATTTTTTTTTTATATTTACGTATATATTTTTATCTATGCGACACAAAAAGAATACATATACAGTACAGACCAAAAGTTTTAACACACCTTCTCATTCAAAAAGTTTTCTTTATTTCCATGACTCTGAAAATTGTAGATTCACATTGAAGGCATCAAAACTATGAATTAACATATGTGAATGAAATACCTAACAAAAAAGTGTGAAACAACTGAAAATATGTCTTATATTCTAGGTTCTTCAAAGTATCAACCTTTTGTTTTGATTACTGCTTTGCACAATCTTGGCATTCTCTTGATGAGCTTCAAGAGGTAGTCACCGGAAATGGTTTTCCAACAGTCTTGAAGGAGTTCCCAGAGATGCTTAGCACTTGTTGGCCCTTTTGCCTTCACTCTGCGGTCCAGCTCACCCCAAACCATCTCAATTGGATTCAGGTCTGGTGACTGTGGAGGCCAGGTCATCTAGCATAGCACCCAATCACTCTCCTTCTTAGTCAAATAGCCCTTACACAGTCTGGAGGTGTGTTTGGGGTCATTGTCCTGTTGAAAAATAAATGATGGTCCAACTAAACGCAAACCGGATGGAATAGCATGCCGCTGCAAGATGCTGTGGTAGCCATGCTGGTTCAGTATGCCTTCAATTTTGAATAAATCCCCAACAGTGTCACCAGCAAAGCACCACCACACCATCACACCTCCTCCTCCTCCATGCTTCACAGTGGGAACCAGGCATGTAGAGTTCATTCGTTCACCTTTTCTGTTTCGCACAAAGACATGGTGGTTGGATCCAAAGATCTCAAATTTGGACTCATCAGACCAAAGCACAGATTTCCACTGGTCTAATGTCCATTCCTTGTGTTCTTTAGCCCAAACAAGTCTCTTCTGCTTGTTGCCTGCCCTTAGCAGTGGTTTCCTAGCAGCTATTTTACCATGAAGGCCTGCTGCACAAAGTATCCTCTTAACAGTTGTTCTAGAGATAACTCTGTGTGGCATTGACCTGATCTCTAATCTGAGCTGCTGTTAATCTGCGATTTCTGAGGCTGGTGACTCGGATAAACTTATCCTCCGCAGCAGAAGTGACTCTTGGTCTTCCTTTCCTGGGGCGGTCCTCATGTGAGCCAGTTTCTTTGTAGCGTTTGATGATTTTTGCCACTGCACTTGGGGACACTTTCAAAGTTGTCCCAATTTTTCGGACTGACTGACCTTCATTTCTTAAAGTAATGATGGCCACTCGTTCTTCTTTACTTAGCTGCTTTTTTCTTGCCATAATACAAATTCTAACAGTCTATTCAGTAGGACTATCAGCTGTGTATCCAACAGACTTCTGCACAACACAACTGGTGGTCCCAACCACATTTATAAGGCAAGAAATGCCAATTATTAAACCTGACAGGGCACACCTGTGAAGTGAAAACCATTTCCGGTGACTACCTCTTGAAGTTCATCAAGAGAATGCCAAGAGTGTGCAAAGCAGTAATCAAAGCAAAAGGTGGCTCCTTTGAAGATCCTAGAATATAAGACATATTTTCAGTTGTTTCACACTTTTTTGTTAAGTATTTCATTCCACATGTGTTAATTCATAGTTTTGATGCCTTCAATGTGAATCTACAATTTTCAGAGTCATGAAAATAAAGAAAACTCTTTGAATGAAAAGGTGTGTCCAAACTTTTGGTCTGTACTGTATGTTTCCTCTTTTTATATTTTTACATGGAATTCTATATGATGTTACATCAGCTCTTGTTTTCCCATTCAGGTCCCTACAATATCGGATCCTCTCAGTGGAGATCTTCTATATAAGAGAATTTTCCTGGTTTACCCGTCAATGATGGATAGGGAGAATGACAAGATGGCGGAGAGGATATTACACCTCACCCTAGAGATCCTCTTCCGGCTTACTGGAGAGGTGAGAGATTCTGATGACGTCACATTACATCATTCTTATCTATGGGAATAACAGATGGACAGAACTGGAGAGGTGAGGACTCTGGAAATGTCTGTAGTGAGATTTATTACTGTGTCTCTCCATAACCAGGATTACACAGTAGTGAAGAAGACCTCTAGTGAGCGCTGTCAGGCCCCTGTGTCTGAGGGATGGGGAAGACCCCTGAGCCCAATCACAGGGCCTCCACCTCACCCCCCGATACATGAGGACATCAATGACCAGAAGATCCTAGAGCTCATCTACAAGATGATTGAGCTGCTGACTGGAGAGGTGACACTGCTGGGAATGCTGGGACATTATACAGTAACGCTATGAAGGGATCGGGGGTGACGGTATCATTGTATGTGTCAGGTTCCTATAAGGTGTCAGGACGTCACCGTCTATTTCTCCATGGAGGAGTGGGAGTATTTAGAAGGACACAAAGATCTGTACAAGGACGTCATGATGGATGTTCCCCAGCCCCTCACATCACCAGGTAATAGACAGGACTAAATACACGGACTATAATTATCTGTATGTAAGGAATGAATTCAGTGCCTGTATGTGTCTCCTCCAGTTCTATCCAGTAAGAGGACAACACCAGAGAGATGTCCCCGTCCTCTTCTGCCACAGGACTGTAAACAAGAAGATCCCGATGTTCCCCAGGATCATCAGGTAGATGGAGAGAAATCTCCCTATGATGTGTAGACGGCTGTGAAGGTCTTGTGCTCAGTCTTGTGTTATCCTCCAGTATTATATGTTTTATACTTGTGTAATGAGAGCGGTGGAGATGGCAGGATTAGAGCTGATCATAGATGGGACTTCTCCATCTGTCTGTGACTTTTACTATATTTGTTTCAGGCTGAAGATCTGATCCTTATTAATACAGCAGGGACATATGTGACAAGTGATGAGCAGTGTAAAGAGGAGATTCCTACATATGGCTACCCAGGTGAGTAGTGACCACTAAATGCAGAGAAGTCACAGATTCTTCTCAGTCACCGGCTGTGGCTGCTTTATCGGTGGAGTAGTCCAGCCATAGACCCCAACATTCTCTTCCACTTGGAACTGTTCATATTACTTTGGACACTTTAAAGCCCTTCCTCTATAGAGCTTACAGCCTAGAATTAGGAGATGCTGACCCTTACCTGCCCAGATCTGTAATCTACAAAGCCAAATGACAGCGTACGTAGAATGTGCTGACAGGTTAGAAAATCACTTGAAGTAAAATATTTTGTACGTCCTCTAAAAAGGTGGAGGGTAATGATACTGTTGCCTTCCTAGAATCCTGGTATCATGGAGGTCCTGCTATAAGTAGAGTGTTATAGGCTGTGTTACTCATGCACTACAGTAATCGAGGGCTACAGTGTATGAGACCAGCAAACAGCATGAAAAATATTAATGTCCCACAGTGGGAATAAGTAAAACAGTGTTAAGTGACATCTATAAAAAAGTTTAAAAAAAACAAAACACTAAAAAAGCGCACACAATGCATGAAAAGCCGTTTTGCCACAAAAATGCAGCTTTTTCTATCGCTTCATTGGGGGACATAGGCGACTGTGGGTATATGCTGCTGCCACTAAGAGATGACACTAGGCAAAAAACTAAAAAGTTAACTCCTCCTCAGTAGTATATACCCACCTCCCGGCAGGAAACTATTCAGTTTTTGCTTAGTGTCGCAGGAAGATAGACACGGGGCTTTTTGTTCCAGCCCCACTCTTTTCCTTTTCTGTTTTTCCACAATCGTCGTTTTTTCCTTCTAATATCTCCTTTTCACTTTACAGCAAACAAGCTTTTAGAGAGGGCAACAGAGTGTATCGGTCACTCTGCTTTCGTACATGGAGATCGAGGTCAACAGAGTGTATGGATTGCTCTGCTTTCCCACATGGAGACCAAGGGCAACAGAGTGTATCGGTCACTCTGCTTTCCCAGAGATCGAGGGCAACAGAGTGTCACTCTGCTTTCCCTCAAAGAGACCGTGACCACAGATGATGGACAAAAAGGTCACCGGTCATCTCTAAGGTCAGAATTGCAAGATCTTTAACCCTAACGTGTCGGCGTTCAGAGTCTGGACAATCAGCAATATGATCTTTGCCACACACTTCATTCCGTTCGTCCACCATAGTGAATGGGCCATGCGGCTGAAGGTGGAGAGACATGGAGACAAGGAAGCAGCTCTGTGAAGACAAGGTAGGACCTGGTCTCTCTGTATCCGGGGTTCCAGGGCACCTCCGCTTAATTCAATATATATTTGTCACTTACAGCGCACATGGGGTTAACACTTAGTCCGTAGTGTATCTTCTTTTCCACATGTACACTGCTCACTCAGCAGTACACCTCCCTCGCAGCCATCTTTCTTGCTACATGTACAGCAGCTCTCAGGTTTCACTGTGTAGGATACACCCCAACAGCCATCTTCCTTGCCACATGTATGATGCTTACAGCTTCACTCTGTACAACACCCCCCTCTGCAGACAAAGTTTTTCAATTGATATTAAAGTGAGACATGCCGCTGTCTTTCCCTCAAGGATCTTGGGGAAGGGGACCGGTAACGCCCCCGAAACGCGCGTCGGATTTGGACATTTCTCAGCTCACCCTGTGTGGTGAAGATTTACCTGGTGGCTTCTCCCCCTCGTGGAATTATTCAGCTGTGTACGAGGTGAACGCCCAGGCTACCACTGGAAAAGCAGGAAAAGCTGCATGTTCGTTTAAACCACATTACCCTGGAAGCCAGCACTATCTAGTGCTCTGTCGGCTCTGCTCCGCTTGATCTGGGAGTGCAAATTGGGGACTCCTGCACTGAAACGACTCCAAACATACAGGAGGAAAAAGTATCGTGCAGTCTACGGGGGTTTGATGCCTGAGACTGATCGCAGGTAAAACCTTATTGGGACACTTTGATGAGCCGGTGCTCTACCGCATCACTGCTAAGTTCCTTTTTTGGAGTGCGGTTATTTCAAATATACCTAAGGGCACCTGGAACATTGAAATATATGTTCATATTATAATCCCCTATTTAAAACCTTTTGCTAATGGACTGGCAAAAAATTCTCTAGGATTTTTATCTGAAAAATTGTGTTGCAGCGACATTATTAACTGGCACTGAATGATATATATCTTTAAATATCAATTGATATACTGCAATTGATTAAACGGTCGTTTCTGAAACCGGCCGGGACATTGCGACCAGTCATCTGGTATCTGATTGCTGCGCTATCTTTCAGTCTGTTTCAATTATTTTGGTTTATATTTTAGTATATATTTGGTTGTATGCTTATGTGTATTGTGTTGAACAATTTTATTGTCTAAAGCCTGCTTTACACGCTACAAGATATCTTACGATGTGTCGGCGGGGTCACGTCGTAAGTGACGCACATCCGGCATCGTAAGGTATGTTGTAGCGTGTGACAGCGACGTGCAATTGCGATTGAACGAAAAACCGTTCATCGCATGCACGTCGTTCATTCATGACGAATGGAACGTCAGATTGTTCATCGTACCCGGGGTAGCGCACATCGCAGTGTGTGACACCCCGGGAACGATGAACAGATCTCACCTGCCTCCTGCAGCTCCCGGCCCACAATGCGGAAGGAAGGAGGTGGGCGGGATGTTTACGTCCCGCTCAGCTCCGCCCCTCCGCTTCTATTGGCCGGCTGCCGCTTGACGTCGATGTGACGCCAAATGTCCCTCCCACTCCAGGAAGTGGACGTTCGCCGTCCACATCGAGGTCGTATGGAAGGTAAGTATGTGTGACGGGGGATAATCGTTTGTGCGGCACGTTCAACAAATTGAACGTGCTGCACATACGATGGGGGCGTTGCAAATCGCATACGATATCGTATGCGAAATTGCAACGTGTAAAGCAGGCTTTAAACAAGGATAGCAATAAAATAAAAATAAACTTAAACCCTCTATCAGCGCTGGTTTGTTGGGGATTTTTTAATTAAAAAATCTCATGTAAATTTCATTATCAGATGGAGCCTTTCTAAAGGATTATTATGATAAACAAATAGAATCCTTAACCAAATCGGCCTTTGAAGCAACAGGAACAGCCCTATGTCCAGCGTTTGCTTCAGCTTGGGTTTCTAAACCTATTTGTGTATGGTCTAAACACCTAGGTGAGGCCATTAATAATAGTACGCCTCCAGAAGAACTTACAAGCCTAGCTACCCAGATAACGTATGCAGCAAAATATCTACTTTCAGCTTCTTTAGATATTGCCAACTGTTCAGCAGCTGCAGCAGCCAATATGATAGCAATCCACAGAATTCTATGGCTTTAATTATGGAATGCAGATACCTCATCTAAAAAAGCCATCACAAGTTTGCCCTTTCTCGGAGGTTGTCTATTCGGAAATCGTTTAGATCAAATAATTGCAGACGCCACAGGAGGAAAAAGTACTTTTCTTCCTCAAAAAAGATTTAGATCCAAGACCAATAAATTCAACCACGCATGACAAACAACAAAAGATCTCAATCTAGTTGGCCAACTTCGTTTTTGTGTTCAGGGACATTTGGATTTCAGAGGTTGGCAATTCATTGATCCAAGAAATTGTTGCCACGGGATACAAAATAGAATTCGATTCCATACCAAAACATCGATTCTTAGTATCCCGACCACCAAAAGCAAAAGCCCTCGTACAGGGGTTTTATGCAGCTATTTCCAATCTACAAAGAACAGGAGTCATCGTCCTTGAACCTTTTAGAAGAACGTTTTTCACGTTTTTATTCCAACCTATTCGTAGTCCCGAAAAAAGATGGAGCCGTGCGACCCATTCTAGATCTCAAACAACTCAACCAGTCAGTAAAACTACGCCATTTCAAGATAGAGTCTCTTCGAGCAGTTATCTCATGAAATTTATGATGTGCTCAATAGATATTCAAGATGCATATCTACACATTCCAATCTATCAAGGACACCAAAGGTTTCTTCGGTTCGCAGTAGATCAAGCTCACTATCAGTTCACAGCGCTACCCTTCGGTCTCACAACTGCTCCCTGATTCTTTACCAAAGTCATGACAGCGACTCTGGCCATTCTTCGTACAAGAGAAGTCATAGTCATTCCCTACCTAGACGACATTCTGATAAAAACGCCATCTCAACAAGAATGTCTACAAAGTCTACACATTACAGTTCAGACTCTGTCAGGCTTAGAATGGATAATCAACAAAAAGAAATCGTCCCTAATTCCAAAACAACGCCTGACATTTCTTTGCATTCTATTTGACACAATTCAAGCAAAGGTGTTCCTGACGGATCACAAAAGACTTGCCTTACAACAGGATATTCACCTAATCATTCGGTCCAAGTCTGTTTCAGTACGTACTTGCATGAAGACATTACGGAAGATGGTAGCGGCTTTCAAAGCAGTAGGTTTCAGCCAGTTTCACAGCAGATATCTACAGCTAGCCATTATATCTCAATGGAACAAATCAATGACCACACTGGATCTACCAATGCAGTTACAGCCTCAAGTTCAACAGTCCCTGACATGGTGGTTACAGTCCCCACTCATACTACAAGGACAGTCATTTATTCCAGTTCATTGGTTAGTGATTACAACAGATGCCAGTCTAATAAGATGGGGAGCAGTCTTTCAAAACCTTACAGTTCAGGGTCGTTGGAAAACTCACGAAACCTCTCTTTCGATCAACATATTAAAGATCCGAGCCATATATCTAGCTCTTCTTCACTGACAGTTTCTTCTGTTAAACCGACGAATTTCCATTCAGTCGGACAATGCCACAGCAGTTGCATACATAAATCACCAAGGGGGCACCAGGAGCCTGAAGGTAATGTCAGAAGTGTGAAAAATATTAAGATGGGCAGAGAATCATGTTCCACAGATATCAGCAATTCACATCCCACGCGTGGACAACTCAGCAGAGAGGGCTTGGCATCCGGAGAATGGTCACTACACCCCGAAGTCTTTCACATAAAATGGTAACGGTGGAACATGCCAGACGTAGATCTAATGGCATCCAGAAAGAACAACAAAATTCCTTCCTTCGTCTCCAGAAGCAGAGATCCTCTAGCAATTTCGTCAGACGGATTAGCAATATCGTGGGCACAGTTCACTCTACCGTACCTGTTTCCTCCTCTGCCACTCATTCCCAGACTAGTAAAGAAGATCAAGGCAGAGAAAGTACCAGTGATTCTAATAACTCCAGATTGGCCAAACAGATCTTGGTACGCCGAAGTAATAAACATGTTAGCAGACGCTCCGTTCCGTTTAAACTTCCAGACCATCAAGACTTACTATCACACGGTCTGATCTTCCACCACAATTCACTCTTCCTTAATTTAACGGCATGGCTGTTAAAACCGCCATTTTAAGAGTTAGGCCTATCTGATTCAGTTATTCAAACAAACCATGATTAATGCTAGGAGACCTTCCACATCAAAAATTTATCACTGGACATGGAAAGCGTTTTTTCAATGGTGTGAGTTGAACACTGTTTTTCAACTACCATTCAAGCTGCTGAATGTCTTAGCTTTTCTATAGACTGGATTAAACCTTGGACTCAGTCTCAGTTCTCTCAAAGGACAAATTTCTGCTCTTTCAATTTTGTTCCAAAACAACACAGCCTCTATCTCTCAGGTACGAACTTTTTTACAGGGAGTGGCCCATGTTAAGCCTCCTTATCATCACCCAGTCGAACCATGGGATCTTAATCATGTTCTCAATGTTCTACCAGACACACCTGTCGAGTCTATTCTGTCGTCAAAATTGCTTCACCTATCATGGAAAGTCACATTTTTAGTAGCTATTACGTCTATACGTAGAGTTTCCAAACTCGCTGTTCTCGCCTGTCGTCCACCGTACCCAAATATTCATCAAGATAAAATAGTATTGCGACTGGTGCCTTCCTTTCTTCCCAAAGTCGTTTCTTCCTTCCATCTAAATGAAGAAATCGTTCTTCCCTCATTTTATCCTGCTCCTATTCATCCCATGGAAATAGTACTACATAAACTCGACCTAGTCAGAGCAATTCAGTTATCTTTCCAGAACAAAGGATTTCAGAACAAAGGATTTCAGACAATCGGATTCACTTTTTGTCATTCCCAATGGACATAGGAAAGGTTTCCCCGCTTCTAAATCCACTATAGCCAGATGGACACGTTCCTCAATTATAGAAGCGTACAGAATTAAAGAACAAATACCTGCTTCAGGAGTAAAAGCTCACTCTACACGTGCAGTTGGAGCATCCTGGGCAGTACAACATCAAGCTTCCCCTTTACAAATCTACAAAACAGCTACCTGGGCTTCTCTACACACTTTTTCAAAATTTTACAAAGTCAACACATTCATCTGAAGATGCAGTTTTAGGTAGAAAAGTACTGCGAGCAGCAGTTAACGTCAAATAGTTGAGAATTATATAGTCAACTTCTACCCACCCTATAGAACTGCTTTAGAACGTCCCACAGTCTCCTGTGTCCCCCAATGAAGCGATAGAGAAATAAAGATTTTGTGTTCTCACCGTAAAATCTTTTTCTTTGAGCCTTCATTGGGGGACACAGCTCCCACCCTTATAGATAGTTAGCTCTTTCTTACCACACTATGTTTATTACTACTGCTTTATCAGTAACTGAATAGTTTCCTGCCGGTAGGTGGCTATATACTACTGAGGAGGAGTTAACTTTTTAGTTTTTTGCCTAGTGTCACCTCCTAGTGGCAGCAGCATATACCCACAGTCTCCTGTGACCCCCAATGAAGGCTCAGAGAAAAAGATTTTACGGTGAGTACACAATCTTTATTTTCCGTGAAAACAAAACTGTACAAATATATTCATATAATCGGTATCGCCGCATCTGGAACACCCCAAATTATGAAAATGTCATGTTATGTATTCCATAAGTTGAACACAGTAAAAAAAAATAATAAAAATAAAAGACAAAAATAGCGCTTTTCATCATATTTGCACCTAAATGTTTTTTAAAAAGTAATCAAAAAGTCATATGTATAAAAAAAAATCATCAATGAAAATATCAAATTAAACTGCAAAACAAGCCCTCGTGGCTCTTTCAGTAAAACTCAGAATATGGTGAAGCAAAAATAAGTTAATTTTTGTAAACATTGTTTTAATGCGCATAAGTAGTGAAATAATAAAAAAGTCTACAGAAATCTCATATTGTTATTAATAGTGCTAGGCGGATTGTCAGATACCTAAGATCGGCGGGTCCAGCCAAGTTTAAAAAAAAAATTTAAAAAAAACCCCTGGTTCAAGCCAAGAATTGATCTTGGATACCTGGCCGGACGCCGGTCACCATATACGTCTATCCCCATATACGTCTATGGGGATTCGAATCAGGCACTTAAAAATGTTGGTAGAAGGGATATAGGGATTAGAGCAGACGCTTTACACTTACAAGTCTCTGCGGCTGTAACGCTACTTCCGAGGCTGCTCATTATCCTTCATACATATTCACTTCTTCCCCCGCCCACTGGTAGTCCCCATGTCACTGATTGGTTGTAGTCATACCGCGCCCCCACCCTGTATGACAGTGTGTCCGACTGCTTTCAATCAGAGGCGCTGTCTGTTCATCTCTATTGGTGTAAAAATAAATAAATGAAAAAAAATGGTATAGATTATGATGCACAGCACAGATAAAGCATACGGCTACAGACTGCAGCACCCAAGTGCCTATGTTGGCTGTGTGTCAAAATAAGAAGGACCTGATGCAGCTCTTTTAGTTATTTAAATAAATAATTTCAAAAATGTCATGTGCTTTCCCCCAATTTTGATAGCCAGACATGATAAAGCCGACAGCTGGGGGCTGGTATGGTCAGGCTGGGGAGACCCATGCTTATTGAGCCCCCACAGGCCAAAAGTAGCAGCCTACAGGAGCCCAGGCTTGTTGCACTCATTAGATGCAACAATCTCGGAACTTTACCTGGCTTATCCCAATTGCCCTGGTGCGGTGGCAATCGGGGAAATAAGGGGTTTATAACAGCTCACAGCTGCCACTAAGCCCTAAATTAGTAATGGGAGGAGTCTGAGACTCCCCCAATACTAATTTGTAAGTGAAAAGAAATAAACATAAGCACCCAAAAAAATCCTTTTTTGAAATAAAATACACAAAAAACACACTCTTTCACCCCTTTATTAACCCACCAAACACCCAGGTCTGATGTAATCCACACGAGTTACCACTACAATTCCAGCTCTGCTAAAGTAAAGACTAAAGTAAAATTTTAACATAAAAACCCTGTTTTTCATTTTCTCATCCCAGTCTTATATAATTCTGTGATGCAATTTGTGGGTTATAAATGCTCACCACACCACTGGGTTTTAGTTTGCCAAGTGGGGTCACTTGTGGGGATGGGAGGTTTCTGATTTGTTGGTACCTAAGGGGCTCTGCAAATGCAACACGATGTACAATATGTGCATTACAAAAATGAAATAGCGTTCTTTCCTTTCCGGGCCCTGTTAAGTGACTTAACAACAGTTTTTGTCTACATATGGGTAATGGGGGACCATCACATTTGGCAGAAATTGTATATCAAATTATACAGTCCATTTTTTTCCTATTACCCCTTGTGAAAATTACAACTTTGAGGCTGTGAAGCAGATATGGGTTCAAAGTGCTCAATACATCCCTAGATACATTCCTTGAGGGGTCTAGTTTCCAATATGGTGTCACTTGTTGGGGTTTCTCTTGTTTTGGCATGTCAAGTACTCTACAAATGCGACATGGCGTCCACAATCTGATTCAGTCAAATTTGCACTTCAATAAACAAATAATGGTCTTTACTTTCCAAGCCCTTCCATGAGCCCAAACAGTAGTTTTTGACCACATACGGCATATTGCCAAGTTACATACAAATTGTGTAATACATTTTAGGGTCCATTTGCTCTTATTCCAATCCAAAAAGAGAGAAAGCCACGGCACAATCCATCCAATATTCCAAAGTGCTTTATTTACTTCATTTGGTGCAGGTAAAAGAGCGGGGAAAGAGTCAGGTGCAGGCCCTCAGTGGACAACAGCCATTTCACACCTCCTTGTGCTTCAACGGGTCCAATGCAGCACAAGGAGGTGCGAAACGGTCTCTCTTTTTGGACTGGATTTGGACTTTCTCCTACTCTGACCACGAGCACCCATGACCATTTCCTTGGACGTATGACCTGGAGCTAGCCTACCTCTTTCCAGTATATAGGTATTGTGCGGTTGTTGCAAAACCGATTCTGCGTATCATTTGCCTTTTCCTCTTACTTCATGTGAAAATAAAAAATTTATAGTTAAAGCTAGTGATGGGCGATCCTGATCTGTAAAGATTGGGGATCATACCGATTACATAGTGATCGTGTGCACGATCCTGATCACGAGCTTTTCTGCAAAGCTCGTGTTACAGATCAGGTGCAGATCGGGTCCACGGCTGTTAAAAGAAAACATTATTAAAAATCATTCTGATCATATACTTACAGGTCCCATGACGCGTCCTGCAGACTGTCTCCCGGCCGCTTCTGCCTCCACGTCCGATCATTGCTGTGCCGCCCGATATCTAACACTGGACTTAGGCGGGCTTTGCACACTACGACATCGCAGCCCGATGCTGCGATGTCGAGTGCGATAGTGCCCGCCCCCGTCGCAGCAGCGATATGTGGTGATAGCTGGCGTAGCGAAAGTTATCGCTACGCCAGCTTCACACACACACTCACCTGCCGTGCGACGTCCCTGTGGCCGGCGACCCGCCTCCTTGTTAAGGGGGCGGGTCGTGCGGCGTCACTGCGACGTCACACGGCAGGCGGCCAATCAGAGCGGAGGGGCGGAGATGAGCAGGATGTAAACATCCTGCCCACCTCCTTCCTTCCGCATATCCTACGGAAGCCGCAGTGAGGCCGGTAGGAGACGTTCCTCGCTCCTGCGACTTCACACACAGCGATGTGTGCAGCCGCAGGAGCGAGGAACAACATCGGACCGTCGCGTCAGCGTAATCATGGATTACGCCGACGCTGCACCGATGATACGATTACGACGCTTTTGCGCTCGTTAATCGTATCATCTAGGCTTTACACACTGCGATGTCGCATGCGATGCCGGAAGTGCGTCATTTTCAATTTGACCCCACCGACATCGCACCTGCGATGTCGCAGTGTGCAAAGTGCCCCTTACAGGACCTTCATAACCATGTGACCAGTCTGGTGTGAATGTTGTACAGACATTGGCTTACAGACTGGCCACATGACTATGACGTCATCAAAGGTTCTCTTAACTTCCAGGGGTATTAGCTGCACTGCTTGTCACTTTGCAGTCATTGGCTGTTTTCGCCGTGTTCGCGGTGACGTCAGGGTTCACCTGAGTCCATGGCTCATGGACTCAATTGAACTTTGACTGTCACTGTGCGAGTGTCATATCGCATTATCGCGCACAATCTCTTGACAGCATCGTGTCATCTGCATGTGTGTTCATGCAGCTTAGATGCTTCTGTCCTGAGATCAGTCTGTGCGGGGTGATGCAATGCGAGACACAAGTCCAATCACTGTCAGCCTGCTTCATCGCTTTGTACAGAGCGATGTAGCAGTGCTGACATGGCTCTCCCTGCTTCTCAATATGTAGAGCCGCTTGTCTTTACAGAGTAATGAAGCAGAGTTGACAATGCTCTCCTTGTAGATTACGTTGAACTAAGGATTGTTTTTATAATAAAGATGGCGTCGTTAAATGTTTTTTTTGTTTTATTTCTAATAAAAAAAAATTCTCAGTGTTGTGGTTTTTTTTTTTACTGTTTACTAGAAATTCATGGTGGCCATGTCTAATTTGGTAAGGCACCATGAATTTCGGGCTTAGTACCACCTGAGATTACAAAGTTGGTATTAACCCCTTATTACCCAGTGAGCCACCCGGCACCAGGGCTGCTGAATGAGCCGGGTAAAGCACCTGGAAATGGCGCTAAGAAACAATGCACCATTTCCAGGGGAGTCTTCAGGCTGCCAAGAATCCCAGCCCCCAGGTGCCTGGCTTTACCTGACTGGCGATCAAAATACAGTATGAGCCCATGCATTTTTTTATTTTTTTTTAAGTATTTAAAAAATAATTAAAAACAAATGCGTGGGCTCCTGCTGGATTCATAATGTCAGGCCAAGTTTGACCCGGCCATTAAGAATCTCCAATATAGGCTTAAAAAAGACACCACACAGAGAAAAACTACTTTATTAGAAATAAATACACAGACACACTTAGAGACTCCATCTTTATTACTCCCTCTCACTCCTCCACTATCCTGGTCTTCTGTCTTCTTCAACTTATGCAGCTCTGCTATATCAGAAGGCACGGGGGAAGGAATAACGCTTCTGCTCCCCGTGGTGTCTAATCACTCAATGAGTGAGCAGAGACTGCGAGTTGGTAAGCGGTGACATCACCACTGCCACCATTGCCATAGTCACCCAACGAGCGAATTACTATACCAACGGTGATCTCCGATCACCTGATTCCCAGCGCCGCTATTCACCGGCTATGATATTACAGTGTGTGGCAACCAATTCATGCATGTGGGATGACTCTGTAAAGAGTGGCAACATGCAGGGAGGGGGAGGTAAGCATGTGCTCGATCATCTCGCCGGTACTAGGAGGTCGCCGAGTATCTGGAGTACTGATATGCTAGGGCGAGCACCGAGTAGCGGCAAGCATGATCCATATCCACTGACATTGCAGGACTTTGCATGACATCATAGTCATGTGACCAGTCTGTAGCCAATGAGATAATACAACATTCACACCTGACTGGTCACATGGCTATGACGTGACGGAAGGTCCTTTAGTCATTCTAGTTACCGGGGGCACAGCAATGATCGGACGCAGAAGCTGCCGAGAGACAGAATCTGCAGGATGCATCGTGGGACCTGTAAGTATAATGACAATGTTTATTAGTAACTATATTCTTTATTTTACAGCCCCCTCCTGCCCCATTCCATAACTGTAAAGTCCAAGATCGGTGAACGGACGCAAGATCGTGTTATCTCGATCCTGATCTCGATCTTTACAAAATGATTGGGCGAGTCTCCCGGATCCCAACCATCGAGGGGATCGCCTATCGCTAGTTAAAGCATTATAGTGGAAAAAAATTTAATTTTTTATTTCTCTTTGTCTTAATTTCTGTGTAGCACCTGAAAGGTTAACAAATTTTCTAACAGCAGTTTAGAATAATTTGAAGGGTGCAGCTTTTAAAATGGTGCAACTTCTGGGGGGTTTCCGAAATAAAGGTCCTTCAAAACCAAATGAGCCAGTAAAATATAAGATTTATAAATTTTCTTGAGAAATTGCTGCTAAATTTTCCACCAGGTATATCCTTGTTACATTGAGGTATTACATCCTTTATGATAGCGTCATAATTGCTATACCTCTTGGTTGAAGTAATACATGGGATTTTCTTACATATGTGGTTCAGCAAGTTTTCCTTTTTACATTTATTTGCTTTCTTGTATCTAGTAGATCATACATTTTATTTCTTTGTCGCTCCATTGGGAGACCCAGACAATTGGGTGTATAGCTTCTGCCTCCGGAGGCCACACAAAGTATTACACTCAAAAGTGTAACCCCTCCCCTCTGCCTATACACCCTCCCGTGCATCACGGGCTCCTCAGTTTTATGCTTTGTGTGGAAGGAGGCACACATCCACTCACACATATCCATTTTAGTCAGCAGCAGCTGCTGATTGTATCGGTTGGAAGAAAAGAGGGCCCCCACGGGGCCCCCGGCATGCTCCCTTCTCACCCCACTAAGTCGGCGGTGCTGTTAAGGTTGAGGTACCCATTGCGGGTACGACGGCCGGAGCCTCATGCCGTGTTTCCTTCTCCATCCCTTAGGGCTCTGGTAGAAGTGGGATCCGAAGCGGTCATCCAAGTTCTGGGACCGTGCTCCCTCTGCAGCCCCTGAGGGAATCTGCTGGACAGGAGCTTATCTATGCTCAGGGACAGGGCCCTGCATCCACGAGGTACTCTGTGTCCCCATGGGGACTGTGTATGAAGCGCCTGGTTCCCGGACGCCGCAACTGGCTGCTGAATTGTGAAGACCGGGGACTACCGCGCCGACCGCGCCTGCTTGTCGGCCGCGGTATTAAATTTAGTCCCCGGCTTCATCGCGGCCTAGTGGCAAAACTCCCGCCCCCGGGCCTGTCTATCAGAGATAGGGGCGGGACAGCCGACCTGACGTCGGATGTGAGGGCCGGGGCATCCTGTATACTCCCTCCCCCCTCACTGATCACTGTGGGGACCCCAGATTCCCGCACTTTTCCTAACGCCGCCCACGGCTTCACTCCTCCCCTGAGAGCTCCGGCAGCCATTTTTCGGACATTCTGCCGGTGGAGAATCACAGAGAACAGCTCTGCAGCTCTGGGAGACCAAGGCAGGGAATCTGGAGCACACACACCCCGCTTTTTTAGCGGTCGGTAAGCCGCACCGGTCACTCGGTGTTGGTCCCCCTGGGTGCCGGTATAGATACGTATATATATACTTATTTCTGTTCGGCCGGGCTGTATACCCTTTTTCTATATACCCTCTGTGATCACGGTCCTAGGACACAACAGCATGTCGTCCACAAGGAGCAAGGGCACTAAAGCACAGGGTTTTTTTGCGACATGTACCTCTTGTAGGGCTATGTTACCTGCGGGTTCCACCTACCCTCACTGTGAGCAATGCTCGGCCCCTGTTACGCTTGCTCAGCCGGAGCCTCGGTCACTTGTGGGCCCCTCGGCTCAGGCAGACCCCCCTGCTTCCACTGTCCAGGTGGCAGCGACAGAGTTTGCAGTTTTTGCTGAAAAGCTCTCAGAGTCACTCTCACAATCCATGGCTCAGTCTATGGACAAATGGTCTGCCAAGTTGCTAGAAGCCCTGCAGTCCAGACCGGTCCTTACACAGGCCCCGGACCCTGTTAGATCGGCGCCTCCAGGTCCCTCTCGGTCCACCCCGGCCGGGGTGGGCCCTAGGTCTCACGTGGAGGACTCCTCCACGGACCACAGTCCCAGACCAGCTAAGCGGGCTCGCTTGGAATCTTCCCCGACTTCCTCACGCTGCTCGGGTTCCCAGCTTGAGGACTCTCTGGAGGACGAGGCGGAGGTTGCAGCTCAGGGCTCGGACCCTGATGTTGCTCTCAATCTTGATACACCTGAAGGGGACGCCTTAGTAAACGATCTTATCTCATCCATCAATCAGGTGTTGGATCTATCTCCCCCGCCTCCACCTATAGAGGAGTCGGCCTCTCAGCAGGAGAAACACCAGTTTCGGTTTCCCAAACGTACACGGAGTGCATTTTTTGATCACTCTAACTTCAGGGATGCCATCCAGAAGCCCAGAGCGGTTCCGGACAAGCGCTTTACTAAGCGCCTTACTGACACACGTTAGCCCTTCCCCGCTGACGTAGTTAAGGGTTGGGCTCAATGTCCCAAGGTGGATCCCCCAGTCTCCAGATTGGCGGCTAGATCTGTGGTTTCGGTTGCAGATGGCTCATCACTAAAAGATGCCACTGACAGGCAGATAGAACTCCTGGTGAAATCCATCTATGAGGCCACGGGAGCGTCTTTTGCCCCGGCTTTTGCAGCCGTGTGGGCACTCCAAGCTATCTCAGCTTGTCTGGCTGAGATTAATGCGGTCACACGTACGTCTGCCCCGCAGGTTGCATCTTTAACCTCTCAGGCGTCGGCGTTTTCTTCCTACGCCATGAACGCAGTCCTAGACTCTGCTAGCCGTACAGCGGTGGCATCCGCTAATTCTGTTGCAGTCCACAGGGCCATGTGGCTGCGCGAATGGAAGGCAGACTCGGCTTCCAAGAGGTTCTTAACCGGTTTGCCGTTTTCTGGCGAGAGATTGTTTGGCGAACGATTGGATGAGATTATTAAGGAATCCAAGGGAAAGGACTCCTCCTTACCCCAGTCCAAACCCAAGAGACCTCAGCAACGAAAAATACAATCGAGGTTTCGGTCCTTTCGTCCCTCCGCCAAGCCACAGTCCTCTTCGTCCAATAGACAGGACAAAGGCCAGAGGAACTCCTATGCGTGGCGGTCTAAGTCACGCCCCCAAAAGACCGCCGGAGGCACTGCCCCCAAGGCGGCCTCCTCATGACTCACGGCATCCCCGAACCGCATCCTCGGTCGGTGGCAGGCTCTCCCGCTTTCGCGACGCCTGGTGGCCACATGTTCAAGACCGATGGGTGAGAGACATCCTGTCTCACGGTTACAGGATAGAGTTCAGCTCTCGTCCTCCGACTCGTTTCTTCAGAACCTCCTCGCCCCCCGCGCGGGCAGACGCACTTTTTCAAGCAGTGGACGCTCTGAAAAAAGGAGTTGTGACCCCCGTTCCCACTCAGGAACAGGGTCGCGGTTTTTACTCCAACTTATTCGTGGTGCCAAAGAAAGACGGATCATTCCGTCCCGTTCTGGACCTCAAATTGCTCAACAAACACGTGAGCACCAGACGATTCCGGATGGAATCTCTCCGCTCGGTCATCGCCTCGATGTCACAAGGAGACTTCCTCGCATCGATCGACATCAAGGATGCTTATCTCCATGTGCCGATCGCACCAGAACATCAACGCTTTTTGCGTTTCGCCATCGGGGACGAACACCTTCAGTTCGTGGCAGCCCCACGGGTTTTCACCAAAGTCATGGCATCCGTTGTGGCGGTCCTGCATTCTCAGGGGCACTTGGTGATTCCCTACTTAGACGATCTCCTAGTCAGGGCACCTTCTCGGGTGGCGTGTCAACACAGCCTTACCGTCGCTCTGGAGACCCTCCAGCAGTTCGGGTGGCTCATCAACTTCCCAAAATCCAAGTTGACACCGACCCAATCTCTGACTTATCTAGGGATGGAGTTTCATACACAGTCAGCGGTAGTCAAGCTACCGCTAGACAAACAGCTGTCACTGCAGGCAGGGGTGCAATCTCTGATTCAGACTCAGTCACACCCCTTGAGACGCCTTATGCACTTCCTGGGGAAGATGGTGGCAGCGATGGAAGCAGTGCCTTTCGCGCAATTCCATCTGCGCCCGCTCCAGTGGGACATTCTCCACAAATGGGACAGGAGGTCGAACTCTCTCGACAGGAACGTCTCTCTTTCCCTTGCAACCAAGACGTCTCTTCAGTGGTGGCTTCTTCCCACTTCTCTATCACAGGGAAAATCCTTCCTGCCCCCAACCTGGGCTGTGGTCACCACGGACGCGAGCCTGTCAGGGTGGGGAGCGGTGTTCCTCCATCACAGGGCTCAGGGAACCTGGACTCCGATAGAGTCTTCCCTTCAGATCAATGTCCTGGAGATAAGGGCAGTGTATCTGGCCCTATTGGCTTTCCAGCAGTTGCTGGAGGGCAGGCAGATCCGTATCCAGTCGGACAACGCCACTGCCGTCGCATACATCAACCACCAAGGCGGCACGCGGAGTCGTCAAGCCTTCCAAGAAGTCCGGCGAATTCTGCAGTGGGTGGAAGCCACAGCATCCACCATCTCCGCAGTTCACATACCGGGCGTAGAAAACTGGGAAGCAGATTTTCTCAGTCGTCAGGGCATGGATGCGGGGGAATGGTCCCTGCACCCAGAAGTGTTTCGAGAGATCTGTCGCCGCTGGGGAACGCCGGACGTCGATCTCATGGCGTCATGGCACAACAACAAGGTCCGGGCCTTCATGGCACGGTCTCAAGATCACAGAGCTCTGGCGGCGGACGCATTAGTTCAGGATTGGTCGCAGTTTCGACTGCCTTATGTATTTCCTCCTCTGGCGATGCTGCCCAGAGTACTACGCAAGATCAGGTCCGACTGCCGTCGCGCCATTCTGGTCGCTCCAGATTGGCCGAGGCGGTCATGGTACCCGGATCTGTGGCATCTCACGGTGGGCCAGCCGTGGGCGCTGCCAGACCGCCCAGACTTGCTGTCGCAAGGGCCGTTTTTTCATCTGAATTCTGCGGCCCTCAACCTGACTGTGTGGCCATTGAGTCCTGGCTCCTAGCGTCTTCAGGGTTGTCTCAGGATGTCATTGCCACTATGAGACAGGCCAGGAAACCGACGTCCGCCAAAATCTATTACAGGTCTTGGCGGATTTTCTTGTCCTGGTGTTCTGATAAAGGTTTTACTCCCTGGCCTTTTGCCTTACCCACTTTTCTTTCCTTCCTTCAATCCGGAATGGATAAGGGGTTGTCACTTAGTTCTCTCAAAGGACAAGTATCGGCACTCTCAATACTCTTTCAAAAGCGCCTGGCCAAGCTTCCGCAGGTCCGCACGTTCCTGCAGGGAGTTTGCCACATAGTCCCACCTTACAAGCGCCTGCTTGAACCCTGGGACCTTAACAGGGTGCTAACGGCTCTTCAGAAACCGCCTTTTGAGCCGCTGCGGGATGTCTCCTTATCACGTCTTTCGCAGAAAGTGGCATTTCTAGTAGCAGTTACTTCACTCCGTAGAGTGTCGAAGCTTGCAGCGCTGTCATGCAAAGCCCCCTTCCTGGTTTTTCACCAGGATAAGGTGGTTCTCCGTCCTGTTCCGGAATTTCTCCCTAAGGTGGTATCGCCTTTTCATCTCAATCAGGATATCACCTTACCTTCATTTTGCCCTAATCCAATTCACCGCTTTGAAAAGGATTTGCACTCATTAGATCTAGTGAGAGCACTCCGATTCTACGTGTCTCGCACAGCGCCCCTGCGCCGTTCAAATGCGCTCTTTGTCCTTGTGGCGGGTCAGCGTAAGGGTTCGCAGGCTTCCAGGTCAACCTTGGCTCGGTGGATCAAGGAACCGATTCTTGAAGCTTACCGTTCTTCGGGGCTTCCGATTCCTTTGGGGCTGAAAGCCCATTCTACCAGAGCCGTGGGGGCATCCTGGGCATTGCGGCACCAGGCAACGGCTCTACAAGTGTGTCAGGCAGCTACGTGGTCTAGTATGCACACTTTCACAAAGCACTATCAAGTGCATGCCTATGCTTCGGCAGATGCCAGTCTAGGTAGGCAAGTCCTTCAGGCGGCGGTGGCCCACCTGTAAGAGGGAGTCGTGTCGGCTCTTGTTATCGAGGTATTCTTTTACCCACCCAGGGACTGCTTTTGGACGTCCCAATTGTCTGGGTCTCCCAATGGAGCGACAAAGAAGAAGGGAATTTTGTTTACTTACCGTAAATTCCTTTTCTTCTAGCTCCTATTGGGAGACCCAGCACCCGCCCCTGTTCCCTTCGGGCTAGTTGTTCTTTTGTGCACACATGTTGTTCATGTTCAATTGTTTCATGGTTTTCAGTTCTCCGAACATCCTTCGGATTGAATTTACCTTAAACCAATTTATAAGTTTCCTCCTTCCTGCTTTTGCACCAAAACTGAGGAGCCCATGATGCACGGGAGGGTGTATAGGCAGAGGGGAGGGGTTACACTTTTGAGTGTAATACTTTGTGTGGCCTCCGGAGGCAGAAGCTATACACCCAATTGTCTGGGTCTCCCAATAGGAGCTAGAAGAAAAGGAATTTACGGTAAGTAAACAAAATTCCCTTCTTTCTTCATGTGAGATGGTTATATATCAGTGCGCTGGTGGAATTTGTTGTAATGTTTTATTTTAGAATGGCAGAAAACCCCATAAAGTGATTTCCATTTTGGAAATTATTCCCGTCAGTGATTTAATCTGGGGGCTTGTTTTTTGTGGAATGAGTAGAAGTTTTATTGTTATCATTTTTGTTTGCATAACATTTTTGGTGGCTTTTTATTCCAATATTTGGAAGACAGAATGATAAAACAGTTGAACACCATGCTCTACTGGTTCATGCCATGAGGTCTTCTATTAGACTGTGAACTGTCATTGTCTTAGTGAATAATTCCATTTCACTACATAACTTATTTCTATGGATATTTTGAGTGCAAATTTTAAAAATAAAAATTTCAGGGACATTTTCTTTCAAAAATAATAATTTATTTTATTCCCAGCAGATGACTGCACCAGGAGATCAGAGGGACAACTCACATCTTCAATTGTTAAATCAATTTTATCATGTGTGATCTCAAGGTCATCTGAAGTTAATGACATTACTCCAGATATCCCATTATCCCTTCACAGTGAATGTGAATCAGTTGATCCTTTGGAACAGGTCCTATGCTCTGACGATATACAGACTGCAAAGAAGCCAATTTCACATTCAGAATATGAAAATTATTCCCTTGAAACATCTTTTGTTAACCATCAAAAAATTAACACAGAGGATAATAGATTTTCTTGTTCCAAATGTGGAAAATATTTTAACCGAAAAACAAATCTTGTTAGGCATGAGAGAATTCATACTGGCGAAAAGCCATATTCATGTGCAGAATGTGGGAAATGTTTTGCATATAAATTATTTCTTGATATACACCAGAGAAGTCACACAGGGGAGAAACCATATTTATGTTCAGAATGTGGGAACTGTTTTTCAAATAAATCAGCTCTTATTACACACCAGAGAAGTCATACAGGGGAGAAACCTTATTATTGTTCAGAATGTGGGAAATATTTTGCCAAAAAGAATAATCTTGTTAGACACCAGAGAACTCACACAGGGGAGAAGCCATATTCATGTTCAGAGTGTGGGAAATGTTTTGCCACAAGTACTAATCTTGTTAGTCACCAGAGAACTCACACAGGGGAGAAGCCATATTCATGTTCAGAGTGTGGGAAATGTTGGGCACATCAATCAGCACTTATCATACACCAGAGAATTCACAAAGGTGAGAAGCCATATTCATGTTCAGTATGTGGGAAATGTTGGTCAGATAAATCAAGTCTTGGTTTACACAAGAAAACTCACTCAGATGAGAGGCCTTTTTCCTGTTCAGAATGTGGGAAAGGTTTTAAACAAAAAGGCCACTTAGTTAAACATAAAAAATCCCACATGGTGAGTAGCCTTTATGATTCCACTCACCCACATAGCTCTCCACAGACCTGCAATACCCTATACCTCATCCCTCAACTCTCTGTCATCCTACCAGCCCCCTCTCTTCCACAAACGATATTGGACTAATGGGTGCCTTACACGCTTCGACATCGCTAGCATTGCTAGCATTGTTGCGAGCGATAGCATCCGCCCCCGTCGTTCGTGCGACATTTGGTGCTCGCTGCCGTAGCGAACATTATCGCTACGGCAGCGTCACACACACATACCTGGTCAGCGACGTCGCTGTGACCGCCGAACAATCCCTGCCTCAAGGGGAAGTGCGTTCGGCGTCATAGCAACGATACTGCGGCGTTACTGAGCGGCCGGCCAATAGAAGCGTAAGGGCGGAGATGAGCGGGACGTAACATCCCGCCCACCTCCTTCCTTCCTCATTGCCGGCGCCCACAGATAAGGTGAGATTCCTCGTTCCTGCGGTGTCACACATAGCGATGTGTGCTGCCGCAGGAACGATGAACAACATCGTACCTGTAGCAGCAACGATATTTGAGAACTGGACAGCGTGTCAACGAGCAATGATAAAGTGAGTATTTTTGCTCGTTACCAGTCGCTCGTATGTTTCACACGCAATGACGTCGCTAACGAGGCCGGATGTCCGTCACGAATTCCGTGACCCCCAACGACATCGCGTTAGCGATGTCACTGGGTGTAAAGCGGCCTAAACATCTTCCATAATCCGAACTTCAAACCTCCATCTCCAAGACTTTTCTTGTGCTTTTTTTTACCTCAGTATTTGTAGCCAAAACAAGGAGTGGAACAGTCGTAGGAAAAGTATAATAGAAACATGAGCATCACTTCTGCATTTTGTCACCTACTCCTGGTTTTGCCTTACAAATACTGTGGTAAAAAAACTCACCAAATATTCAATGTGTACAAGTGGCCTTTTAGTAGGAAAATATGGTATATTAGAATACAAAATATATGCAGTTACAAATACAGTGAAGGAAATAATTATTTGATCCCTTGCTGATTTTGTAAGTTTGCTCACTGACAAAGACATGATCAGTCTATAATTTTAAGGGTAGGTTAATTTTAACAGTGAAAGATAGAATATCCAAAATAAAATCCAGAAAATCACATTGTGTAAATTATATAAATTTATTTGCATTTTGAAGAGAAAAGTAAGTATTTGATCCCCTACCAACCCTTAAGAGTTCTGGCTCCTACAGACCACTTAGATGCTCCTAATCAGCTCTTTACTTGCATTAAAGACAGCTGTCTTAAATTGTTACTTGTATAAAAGACTCCTGTCTGTAGACTCAATTAATCAGTCAGACTCTAACCTCTACAACATGGGCAAGACCAAAGAGTTTTCTAAGGCTGTCAGGGACCTGCACAAAGTTGGAATGGGCTACAAAACCATAGGAAAGATGCTGGGTGAGACAGAGACTACTATTGGTGCAATGGAAGAAATACAAAATGAGTGTTAATCGACATCGATCTGGGGCACCATACAAAATCTCACCTTGTGGGGTATCCAGGATCATGAGGAATGTGAGAGATCAGCTTAAAACTACACAGGTGGAACTTGTTAATGATCTCAAGGCAGCTGGGATCATTGTCCCCAAGAAAACCATTGGTAACACATTACGCCGTAATGGATTAAAATCCTGCAGTGCCCGCAAAGTCCCACTGCTCAGGCTGGTTTCACACATCTGCCTTTTCTCCACTTTGTCGGATCCGGTGCGCTCCCGTACAGTGTATACAGTACAGTGGCCACGCAACAAGCTCCTGTCACATGCTGTCATGTGACCAGAGCATGTGACCAGGAAGTTGCAGCGCGGCAATTGTAATGTATACACTGTATGGGAGCGCGCCGGATGTGTGAAACCAGCCTCAAGAAGGCACATGTGCAGGCCCACCTGAAGTTTGCAAATGAACACCAGGATGATTCTGAGAGTGATTGGGAGATGGTGCTGTGGTCAGATGAGACAAAAATTGAGCTCTTTGGAATTATCTCAACTCTCTGTGTTTGGAGGAAGAGAAATGCTGCCTATGACCCAGAGAACACTATCCCCCACTGTTATGCATGGAGGTGGAAAGATTATGTTTTGTGGGTGTTTCTCTGCTAAAGGCACAGGACTACTTCACCGCCTCAATGGGACAATGGATGGAGCCATGTACCGTAAAATCCTGAGTGACAATCTACTTCCCTCCGCCAGGACATTAAAAATGAGTCATGGCTGGGTCTTCCAGCACGACAATAATAATAATAATAATAATTTTATTCATTTATATAGCGCTATTAATTCCACAGCGCTTTACATACATAAACAACACTGTCCCCATTGGGCCTCACAATCTAGAGTCCCTATCTGTATGTCTTTTGAAGTGTGGGAGGAAACCGGAGTACCCGGAGGAAACCCACACAAACACGGGGAGAACATACAAACTCCTTGCAGATGTTGTCCTTGGTGGGATTTGAACCCAGGTCCCCAGCGCTGCAAGACTGCAGTGCTAACCACTGAGCCACTGTGCCGCCACCCAATATTTACAACAAAGAAAGGAGTTTCTCAAAAAGAAGCACATTAAGGACATGGAGTGGCCAAGCCAGTCTTCAGACCTTAATCCCATAGAAAACATATGGAGGAGCTGAAGCTCTGAGTTGCCAAGCGACAGCCTCAAAATCTTAATGATTTAGAGATGATCTGCAAAGAGGAGTGGACCAAACATGTGACATGTGTGAAAACCTTATCATCAACCACAAAAACCGTCTGACTGCTGTGCTTGTCAATAAGGGTTTTGCCATCAAGTACTAAGTCTTGTTTGCCAGAGGCATCAAATAGTTATTTCTCTCTGCAAAATGCAAATAAATGTATATAATTTATACAATGTAATTTTCTTTATTTTGGATATTCCATCTCATTGTTAACATTAACCTACCCTTAACCCCTTCACCCCCGGGCAATTTTCCATTTTTCCAGTTGTTTGGGGGTTTTTTTGCTCCCCTTCTTCTGAGAGCTGTAACTTTTTTTTTCTGTCAATCTTGCCATATGAGGGCTTATTGTTTGTGGGACGAGTTCTACTTTTACATCAAACAATACTTTTTACCATATAATATACTGGAAAACGGCAAAAAAATTCCAGGTGCAAAAAAATTGCAAAAAAGTGCAATTGCAGGATTATTTTTGGGATAGTTTATTCACAGTGTTCACTGATGTGTCAGTGTGATGTCTCAGGTCGGTACATGTTTGTATATGGAGAGAAAGTATGCTTATTTCTTGATTGGTACATGTTTGTAGACACCAAACATGTATAGGTTTACTTTTATCTAAGAAGTTAAAAAAAAATTCAGAAGTTTGTCCAAAAAAAGGCGCACTTTTTCCACCATTTACCGTGATCCGTAGCGTTCTCATTTTTCGGGATCTACGGCTCAGTGACTGCTTATTTTTTTGCGTCTTGAGCTGACAATTTTAACGGTACCATTTTACGCAGAAGCGCCGTTTTGATCGCCTATTATTGCATTTTGTGCAAAATTTGTGGCGACCAACAAACGTAATTTTGGCGTTTGTAATTTTTTTGCCGCTATGCCATTTACCGATCAGATTAATTGATTTTATATTTTGATAGATTGGGCATTTCTGAACACAGCAATACCAAATATGTGTATATATTTTTAACCCTTTAATTTTCAACCGGGCAAATGAGAGGTGATTTGAACATTTAAAGTTTTTTTTAATTTTTAAAACTTTTTTTTTTTCTTTTTTTTTTATTTTACTAGTCCACTTAGGGGACTATAGCGATCAGCAGTCTGATCACTTATTCTTTCTTGTAGATGACAGCAGCATTGCTCTGATCTGCACAAAAGCAGCTCTCCTCTCACACACTGCCCTCTACCGGCTGTAAGAGTAACTGACTCCCGATAGGTACAAGATCACAAAACCCTGTGCTACCATGGCAACCATCGGATCCACGTGATCACATCACGTGACTTTCGATGGCCCTGGGTAAGTGAATGCTGCTTATTCAGCTGACGTGAAGCAATCGCTGCTGGCGGCAGCAGGCAGGAATTAATCTGACACGATCCATGACGTACCCAATACGTCATGTGTCGTGAAGAGGTTAAAATTATAGACTGATCTTGTCTTTGTCAGTGGGCAAACTTACAAAATTAGCAAGGGATCAAATAATTATTTCTTTCACGGTATCTTTCATCCAAAAAGCAATATACAATGTGCAGAGAGTACTTCACATTATTATACTTTCATATACATAACTATATGGACAAATATTACAACCTTGGCCCCCCCCAAAAAAATACCCAAAATGTCCTTCTCCCTCTTCTTCCTCAGTCCCAATCTCAGTGATCTGCCATTAATTACAGTCACTTTTTTTGCGCACAATCTTCATGTCTGAACAATGTTTGTAACTTCTCTATACGACAATAATAAACATGTTCACATTATAGATGGCTCCTCCTTACATAGATTTCAGAAGATTTTATCTGTTAAGTCAGAATTTCTCAGAGGGACATATTGTAATTGTGATTATTTATGCTTCCTTCATTTCTAGATATTCATATGGGGGGTTGTTTTAAGTTGGATTTTTTTTTGTACTTTCTTTACAAATTCTTCAATAAAACAATTATTTGATTAAAAAAACATCTTCATATTACAAATTGCTGCTTAAAAATATGAATATTTTTATAAGAACAACTTTAAAAATTATATTTACTAGGATACCTTTTTGACATTATATAGGGCTTCACGGCACGTCCTTGATGGGGGAGGGGGTGGGGGCTGGCCGGATGTCCTGGGGGGGGATCTCCTCTTCTGGGGTGCTATCTCCGTATCTGGGACCTGGGCGGTCCGTAGCCCTTGGGGTCCACTCTGAGGGTAATAAGCTACCTTAAAGTTCCTATTGTGAAATAAGCTACATTTATCCTTAAAGTAAGGGGAGCTTATATTGGAAGCAATTTGCAATCTTTAAAGGTTTATATATTGTACTATAATATGTGTTTTTTTCCTGGTTCTGTATTATGTAAAATAGACTAAATTCATTAAAATTAGTTTTTGACATAGTGGCGGGGGGGGGGAAGGGGGAGGCGGAGGGGCTGACTCACCTTCGGTTTCCTTTAACCCTTCTGGTGCTAATGGCAGTTCAATGTCATTTGTCCAATGCACACCCTTTAAATAGGGTATTGTACCCTGTCTATTTGTTCTGTCTTCTCTCTTTCTTTTTCTTGTTTCTAATAATTTTTCCTGGTTATTCTTTTTTTTGCCCCCACCCATCATGCTCAGGCTGGTCTGATGTTGACAGTGATCCCCCTTCTTTTGTCATCCCTAACCATGGCTGACTTAAAATTTTGTTCCTTTAATGTAAAAGGTCTCAATATTCCTGAAAAAAGGAAACAGCTTACTTACTCTAACCACAAACAGAAAATATCTGTGCTGATGCTGCAAGAGACTCACTTCCGTTCGGACTCGATCCCGAAGTGTGCCTCGGGATGGTACCCCACCTGGTTCCACAGTCCGAATCCAGAGGCTAAGTCAAAAGGAGTATGTATAGCATTTCGTAGGTCTTTTGTTCCGGATGTCTTGGATACTGAGATAGTTCCTGGGGGTAGATATTTGCTTATTAAGGTCTCCTGGAGAGAAAACGTTTTTGTAATTGCCAATGTATATTTTCCTAACCAGGGGCAGCACAAATTCTGCGTAGCAACCCTAAGAAGCCTGGAGGAATTTGCAGACTTGGTTCCGATGGTGTTGGAAGGAGACTTCAACTTGCCGTTAGACCAATCTCTGGACGTGTCCTCGGGTAGGTCATCGCACCCTGCTGTGGCTATTCGAAGGGTCAAAAACCATATTACAAAACTGAGACTAGTGGACATATGGAGAATTTTAAACCCGAACAATAAAGATTATACCTTCTGCTCACCCATGCATGCCATTTACAGCAGAATAGACTACATTTTCATCTCACAGACATTATTGGATCTGAAAGCTAGAGCTGACTTAGGTAATATCTTATAGTCAGATCATGCCCCAGTCCAGCTATCACTATCTATGGGCCCACGGACCAGACCAAATTATACTTGGAGGCTAAACGAAAACCTCATACAAGATGAGATTTGTCAGGCAGACATAAAACAAATCATTCAAACATTTGATCATGCACAAGATTCCACATCCCCGGGAGCTAAATGGGAGGCACTTAAATGTGTCATTAGGAGTATGGTCATTTCACATGGTTCGCGTCTTAACAAAGAACGTTCAGCGGAGATTATCCATATCTCAGACCAAATATCCAATCTAGAGCTTAAGAATAGAAGACATCCATCTCCTGTGACTTTTGCTCAATTGTCCACGAGACATAAGCTTTTGAAGCTCTTGGATCATAGGTCTAGAGGGATTAGGGAACGTTTAAAAAGTAGATTTCACCAGATGGGTAACAAAAGCGGCAAACTTCTGGCGAGAGCATTGCACCCACGAAATTCTAATTCACACATCCCATATATCATGAATACGAGTGGGAGCAATAAATTACACAGTACCCAAGACATATTAGCAGGATTTCGTAAATATGAGAACTTGAATAATATTAGAAAGGAGGGGTCTGGAAATGGACAAATAAACGACATTCGGACATACCAAGAACTTCATAGACTTCCCCCGATACCACATGAGAAATTAGAGGGTTTGGAGGGGGACTTTACATTAGAGGAGGTGAATGAGGTGGTTGTTGGCCTGAAAAGAGGGAAGTACCCAGGACCAGATGGGTTCCCCGGGGTGTGCTACAAAAAGTTCTCTGAACTCCTTAATCCACTATTTCTATCAGTCTGTAATTCCATATCAAGAGGGGAAGCTTTTCCGGCACAGTCGTTGATGGCGCACATATCGGTTATTCCCAAACCAGGTAAAGATGCTACTTTATGCGGAAATTTTAGACCAATATCGCTCATAAACATTGATATTAAAATGTATTCTAAACTGATAGCAAATAGGCTGAAAGTAATTCTTCCAGGCATAATTAACCGGGACCAAGTGGGCTTTGTGACAGCTAGAGAGGCAAAAGATAATACCCTGAGTACTATTTCCCTAATAGATGGGGCAAGGAGGAAGGGGAAGCCCTTGTGCATCCTGTCGGTAGATACCGAAAAGGCGTTTGACAGGGTGCACTGGGGATTTATGTTTTTGGCACTGGAAAAGATGGGTCTGGGGAGCGTATGTTGAACAGAGTAAAAGTTTTATATACAGTGCCGACTGCCAGGGTACGGGTTAATGGGGCCCTGTCGGAGCCGTTGGAAATTCAAAATGGCACGAGACAGGGCTGTCCCCTTTTGCCTCTTCTATACATCATTACTATGGAATATTTGGTGGTGGCCCTAAGAGATAATGCATCCATTAAGGGTATTAATACGGCATCTAGGGAACACAAATTAGCACTCTTTGCTGATGATCTTCTTCTTTACATTACTTCACCTTTAATCTCCATACCCAACATTCTAGCAGAAATGAAAACATTTGGTTCCTTAAGTAACTTTAAAATAAATAACCACAAATCAGAGATGTTGGATGTGTCTCTCCCTTCTTCTCTAAGTACTCAGCTTCAGTCCTCGCTCCCCTTTAAGTGGAAAAAAGACTCACTTACATACTTAGGTATTCAGATACCAGCAGACCCAGCTCAGTAAAGACTCACTAAACTACAGTATATCCGTATTCTCAATTAAGTTGAAATAAACTTCCAAAAATGCAACAGGTTGCAGCTTACTTGGTTTGACCGGAATAATAATAATAAAATAATAATAATAATAATAATAATAATAAATGAATGCAGTAAAAATTGACACGTTGCCCAAACTATCATATTATTTTCAAACCATACCACTTAGATTGCTGGCCTCTCTCTTGTTTTCTTGTTTTTAGACGGGAAGTCTAAAAACAATAACATAATTTGTGTGGGCTCATAAACACCCTTGTATATCTTACAACATTTTAAGTAGGTCATGGGCTGCAGGAGGGATGGGTCTCCCTGACTTTTGCCTTTATAGTTTTGCTTCTTTGGGAGCTTTCGTCTTAGACCTTTTCCATTCCGGAGATCAGAAGAGATGGGTGGAAGCGGAGAGGGGCTTGTCTTCATTGGATCATTTAGCCGTGATGTGGGGGGGACGAGCTTTGGCTGGAGATCCTGGATCTCTTTCCTTCATTATTAAGCAGCTTGCGACCTTTGTTTCTAGAGGAGCTTCGGTATTAGGTCTTTTACTTCTATTCCTGGGCCACTCACTCCGGTCTTTGATAACCCGGACTTCATAGCAGGACTTACGTACGACACATACATTTCTTCATAAGGTCAGGAGGGACTACCCAGTTGGTTATGACTTTGTCACTAATAATGAGATTAGGCCACTGAGTTGCCTGTATTTAGACATGGAGATCCCAGAGGGTTCCTGTTTTTTTTATGAACAATTAAGTTTTATTAGATCCCTAAACAGGAGAACAGATATTTATAGAACACTGACACCATTTGAATCCCTATGTTTGAGGAGGAGGACACCAGCGCACTCAGTCTCAGTTTTGTATGACCTGTTTGGAATCCACAAATGTGGGGTTTCAGGCCGACCGGGACACGTTAGGAGATGGGAATCGGAGTCGGGCTGCTTCTTTTCACAGGAAGAACTGGGGAAGATTTTCCTTCTGGTAAGTCCTCATTGAACGCAATATCCCAGGAGAGGAGCTATAAGGTAATGACTTGGTTGTATAAATGACAGGTCGCAATCCATGTTGTGCTCCCCTCTGTTCCGGACACATGCTGGAGGTGCGGCCTGGAGAGTGGCACGTTCACACACATTTGGTGGTCGTGTCCAAAAGTGCGACGCTTCTGGGATGATGTGTTTTATCTACATAACAAGCTGTCGATTACACAGGTTGAACCCTCTAAGGAGTTGGCGTTGCTCTCTCTGGGAGACATTATGTTGGCAGGCTTCAAGAGAGGTCTTTTGAGACATTTGCTTACAGCAGCTAGGAACCTGATTCCTAGAGATTGGAGACAAGCTGAGGCCCCATCTTAAGTGGATCTGGTAACAGAGCTTAATGATATCTTTAGGATGGAGACCCTGGTAGCTCAGGTGATGGGAAATACAGAAAAGATCAATGAGGTGTGGGTCGCCGTGGATGGTCTTTCGAGAGTCCCTGGAGGTGGGCCTCTGGTTGCGTCAGTAGCGGAGCGGTATGTTGGGTGTGTGTAGGGGTGGGGTGAGCTGTCGGACCAGGTGAGCATGATCACTTTTTTCCCTTTCCTCTTTCTGTGAATCTATTCATGCCTCTGTAATATCTTTCTTCTTGCTTCTTACTCCTTTCTCCTTATATTTTCTGGATTCATATTCTTTCTCTCTGTGTCTTCAATAATAGAATTGAAATTTGGACAAGGTCGGTTGAATTATTCCCTTACCGCACAGTTTATTAGAATTGTTATTTGTAATACCAGCATATGACATGACAATTGTATGTGATTTGAATGTTCTTGATTTGAATAAAAATTGATTTTCCTAAAAATTATATTTAACTCAGAAATGTTGGCCTACTGAAAAGTCTGTACAGTAAATGCACTCAATACTTGGTCGGAGCTCCTTTTGCATGATTTACTGTATCAATGTGGCGTGGCATGGAGGCGATCAGGCTCTGGCACTGCGGAGGTGTTATGGAAGCCCAAGTTGCTTTGATAGCAGCCTTTAACTCGTCTGCATTGTTGGGTCTAGTATCCTCTCATCTTCCTCTTGACAATCCCCATAGATTCCGTATGGGATTTAGGTCAGGCGAGTTTGCTGGCCAATCAAGCATGGTGATATTGTGGTTATTAAACCAGATATTGGTACTTTTGGCAGTGTGGACAGGTGCCAAGTCCTACTGGAAAATTACATTTCCATCTCCAAAAAACTTGTCAGCAGAGGGAAGCATGAAGAGATCTAAAATTTCCTGGTAGACGGTTGCGCTAACTTTGGTTTGATAAAACACGGGGGACCTACACCAGCAGATCACATGGCTCTCCAAACCATCACTGATTGTGGAAACTTCACACTAGACCTCAAGCAGCTTGGATTGTGGCCCTCCACTCTTCCTCCAGACTCTGGTACCTTGATTTCCAAATGAAATGCAAAATTTACTTTCATCTGTAAACAACACCTCGGACCACTGAGTCCAGTTCTTTTTCTCTTTGGACCAGGTAAGACGCTTCTGGCGTTGTCTATTAGTCATAAGTGGCTTGACACAAGGAATGCGATACTTGTAGGACATGTCTTGGATACATCTGTGTGTGGTGGCTCTTGAACAACTGACTCCAGCAGCTGTCCACTCCTTGACAATCTCCCCCAAATTTTTCAATGGCCTTTTCTTAACAATCCTTTCAAGACTGCGGCACCTTTTTCTACCGCACTTTTTCCTTCCACTCAACTGTCCATTAATATGCTTTGATACAGCACTTTGTGAACAGCCAGGTCCTTTAGCAATTACTTTTTGTTTTTGTACCTTACCCTCTTTGTGGAGTGTGTCAATGACTGACTTCTAGCAGTAAAATATAAAAGCACGGTCTAATAGAGCGCTAAGGAGGCCACAGTCACAGCTGGCACTGCCCCTGGCCTCAGTATCCAGCCACACCCCCTGCCCACCCTACTCTGTCAGCTGTGCACGCTCTTCTCTGCCCCCCCCCCGCTCCCCTCTCTCTTCTCACCCATGCAGCATGCTGTCTCTTCTCCGTGCTGTGATGATTGCAGTGTCCTTACAGCTGAGCGATACAGAGCTCAATGCAGTTGTTCGCTGGTGTCAGGTGACATCCCTGCTTCTGACTGTATTCAGAAGCGAGGAGCACGGGAGGCTGCATTCATCACAGAGACAGCGCACGGGGGAGGGGGGTCACAGTTGCCCGGGCACCATACAGTATAATGAGCTGAGGACACTGTTGGGCAAACAGCGCTCACGGTGTCCTAGACAGAGAGGGCAACCCTGTGTTTGTCCAGCACATACAGGGCACAGATAGCAGCGCACAGGGAGGGGGGCGGGATTCATCGCACTGTACCCGCCCAGAAGGGCGGCAACATGCAGTGGCAGATTTACATGTCAACATGGTCCTGCCCATGTTGACATGAAATGACCGAAAGTAGCAAAATCACAGCAGGAGCTGTCACATGACCCCTCTGAGCCTGGGGAGAGGGGCTGACAGCAGGGCAGGTAAGTGGTCACTATCTACTTACCTGCCCCAATGTAGCCCAATAGTGTAAATAATAAAAAAGAAGCAAAATAAGCCGGATAACCCCTTTAAAGATGTTGTAGCTTCTGTGGCCTTTCAGGAAAGGTGTGTATATACTGACACTTAGATTGCACACATGGCCTTCCTTTTCCTAAGCATTTGACTTGAGAAAGTAATTGCTTGCGCTAGAAATTTTTAGAGGCTTCATAGCAGTTACAACTTAAAAAATGACCAGCGCTATTTGATTTTTCAAATGCAAATTTGCTCAATGTATTGCATTTGCAGAGCCCCTGAAGTGCTAAAAATGCAGACATATCCACATATGAGCCCATTTGGCAAGCTAAACCATATGAAGAACTCATCTATGGGTGTGGTTTTAACCCAAAATTTACACAGAATTTTATTAGGATGGGCCGTGAAAATAAAAATTGTAGAGATTTTCAGCTAAAATTTTACTTTAGCCTCAAAATTTTAAATCACAAAAATGGTAACTGGAGAAAAAAGACAGGACAATTTGTTATGCAATTTATACCGAATGTGGCAGTGCCCCTTATGTGGTTGCACACTACTATTTGAATACACAGCGGGGATCAGATGGGAAGGAGCACAACTTGGTATTTAGGACTAAAGCTGGGTTCACACATAGCGACAGCGACAACAACGTCGCTGTTACGTCACCATTTTCTGTGACACAACAGTGACCTAGTAAGTCGCTGTTATGATCGCTGCTTAGCTGTCAAAAACAGCAGACGCCGCAGCGATCATAACGACACGCGTCGCTGTGGAAGCCACTTGGTAACTAAGGTAAATATCGGGTAACCATTACCCGATATTTACCTTGGTTACCAGCCCACACGCTTGGCGCTGGCTCCCTGCTCTCCTAGCCAGGGTACACATCGGGTTAATTACCCGATGTGTACTCCGGCTCCGGCTATGTGTGCAGGGAGTCAGCGCTAGGCGGTGTGCTCTCACGCTGCCAGTGCCGGCTCCCTGCTCACGTAGCTGGAGTACACATCGGGTAATTAACCCGATGTGTACTCTGGCTAGGAGTGCAGGGAGCAGGGAGCCGGCACTGGCAGCGTGAGAGCGGCGGTGCTAGTAACTAATGTAAATATCGGGCAACCAAGGAAAGGGCTTCTTGGTTACCCGATGTTTTCCGTGGTTACAGCTTACTGCAGGCTGCCAGAAGCCGGCTCCTGCTCCCTTCAGTTTGTCGCTCTCTCGCTGTCACACACAGCGATGTGTGCTTTACAGCGGGAGAGCGACGAGCAAAAAATGAAGCCGGACATTCAGCAACGACCGGCGACCTCACAGCAGGGGCCAGGTCGTTGCTGGATGTCACACACAGCGACAGAGACGGGACGTCGCTGCTACGTCACAGAAAATGGTGACGTAGCAGCGACGTCGTTGTCGCCGTCGCTGTGTGTGACACCACTATTAGATTACATTTTAATAGATTGTGGCCTCCATTAACCGAGCCCCTGAGATGCCAAAGGAGTAGAAACCCCCAAGTGACCACATACTGGAAACATCACTACATAAGGAATTCATCTAGGGTTTTAGTGAGTATTTTGAACCCACATGTGCTGTACAGAATTGGAGGTGGAAATAAAAAAATACATTTTTACCACTAAAATGTTATCAGCTGCAAATTTGTCAGTAACACAAGGGTTAAAAGATGAAAATGGACCCCAAAACATATTGCGTAATTTCTCCTGAATGCGGTGATGCCCTAGATATTATCAGAAACTACTGTTTGGCCCAATGGCAGGGTTTGGTGAGAAGGAGCGCTATTTGATTTTTAGAGTATATATTTTGCTAGAATAGTTTGCGGGTGACATTTGCAGGGCCTCTAAGGTGCCAGAAGAGCACAAAAACCCCCCAAAGTGACCCCATTGTAGAAATTGCACCTGTCGAATAATTGTACTTGCAATTAATATTTTGTGGCATCCACACCACACTGTTTTTCTGGTGAATTACAAATATGCCATTTTAGTGCCCATACATTGTGCCCCCATAGTTTGTAGCGCCCCCATACATTGTGCACAGCTTATAATTCTGGAGACATGCATCCTGTACAATAATGCCACAAATGTGGCTGCTTACTGTGGTTTAGGAAGGAGGGGGGCATTTAGATTTGGGAGTTCAGACATCATTTTGTTTGGGGGGTGGGAGCCACATTGCTTTTACAGAGTATTTGTTCTACCAGTAATGTGGACCACCCCTATATTTCCAGTGACAGATGACGGACCTGAGTGGGGGCTGATTTTCTGTGGAATAAGTTAGGGGTTTTATTGGTAACTTTTGGGATACAGAACATTTTTTGATCGCTTTTTGTATATGGCTGGGATCACATTCTTGTGTTCTGCTCTGAGCACTTGCATCGGGGTTTCCATGTAAATCCCTCAAAAATATGATTCAAACAAAACCCCCGTAGAACCACTCACTCCAATGAGGCAGATGGGGACACTTTGGACTCCGTTTGGTGTCTGTTTCGCTGGTGTCCATCTTTTTAGGTGTGCACAGAGCTGTGGTAGTCCCTACCTGTGCTCTAAAAACACGCCTAAAATGATGGAACATTTCTGGGCTGGAACAGAGACTAGAGTACAAAATGTCTACATCTGCCTCATTAGAGACAATGGTTCCACAGGGGATTTGTGTGAATTGCAGTTTTTGAGTTTTACACGGAAACCCTGGCGTAAGTGCTCAGCGGAGAGAGCAGGATAAATATCAGCCGAGCCTTATTCTGATTTATGGGAGGCAAAATGAAAAAAATAGACAGCAGTACAAGAATGGCTCTTATTTTTATTTTTGCACGGTTCAGAGTGCGGTAACAATGGTAGGACGGATTTATTCTGTGGGTCGGTGTGAACTTTCTATAGAGGAGGCCGTTCCAGATGTGGTGATTTCAATTATGTCTACGTTTCTTTGTTTATTTTTGTTTCAATATAAAAGTTGCTTTTAGGGTATGTGCGCACGTTCCGTGTTTTTTTTGCGTTTCTGCAGCGTTTTAAGCTGCAGCGTCACATTGTCAAAATGCATGTGTTCTGCTTCCCCAGCAAAGTCTATGAGAATCATGCAAAATCCGTGCTCACGATGCTTTTTTAAACGCAGCGTTTTGATTGTCAAAAATTTGACAAAATCTCTGTGTTTAGAAAAGCAGCATATCAATTATTTTTTCCGTTTTGGCAGCGTTCTACACCCATTGAAATCAATGAGTTGTAGAAAAACGCTACCAAAATGCTAAGCAGTGCGTTTGCACTGCATTTTTGTTGCGATCCACATGTTTTTTTGACATAACGAATGCAGATCTCTTGGTCTCTATCTCTCTCTCTCTGTCCATGTCGGTCTCTCCCTTCAACCCCTTCTCTCATACTCGCCAATCCATGATCACTGGCTTCTCCTCTTTTGAAAATTCCGGCCACTCATTAATGCATTTCGTATTCCCTGCTTCCCTCGCCCACCGGCGCCTATGATTGGTTGCAGTCAGACACGCCCCCACGCTGAGTGACAGCTGTCTCACTGCAACCAGTCAGAACCGCCAGTGGGCGTGTCTATATCGAGCAGTAAAATAAATAAGTAATAAAAAAAACAACAACGTGTGGTCCCCCCCCCCCCCCAATTTTGATACCAGCCAGGGTAAAGCCACACGGCTGAAGGCTGGTATTCTCAGGATGGGGAGCTCCACGTTATGGGGAGCCTCCCAGCGTAACAATATCAGCCAGCAGCCGCCTGGAATTGCTGCATCTATTAGATGCGACAGTCCCGGGACTCTACCCGGCTCATCCCAAATTGCCCTAGTGCAGTGGCAAACGGTGTAAGAAGTAGTTAATGGCAGCAGCCCATAGCTGCCACTAAGTCCTAGGCTAATCATGGCAGCCGTCTCCCCTAGATACCTTCCATGATTAACCTGTAAGTTAAAGAAAATAAACACACACATCCAAAAAATCCTTTATTTGTAATGAAAGTCAAAAAAACACCTTCTTTCACCACTTTATTAACCCCTCAAAAACACCTCCAGGTCCGACGTAATCCACGCAAGGTCCCACGACGCTTTCAGCTCTGCTACATCGGAAGCTGACAGGAGCGGCAGTAGAACATTGCCACTCCTGTGAGCTCTATGTAGCAACTGAAGTGAGTCGCGCGATCAGCTGTGCTGTCACTGAGGTTACTCGCGGCCACTGCTCTCAGGTGGAGGACTGCAGCTGTGGTTGCGAGTAACCTGAGTGAAAGCAGAGCTGATCGCACGGCTCACTGAAGTCACTCAGGGGATTTGCGATCACAGGTGAGTCCTTCATGTGTGACCACAAATCAAGCCGCGGCACACGCACAGAGCCGCAAAATCACATTGAAGTCGGGTGAAATTCATCCGAGTTCATTCTGATCACGCGGCTCTGTCTCACAGCCAGCCATGCTCTTTTTGACAGTGCGGTCCCACTCTGCTCTGCTGCAAGTCTATGGGGATGCTGCAGAGCCGAGTGGGACCGCACTGTCAATAAAGTGCATTCTGGAAGCATCCAGAACGCATGAATTCAGCAGGAATTCTGCAGCAACAATGCGTCTCAGAACGCAGCTTTTTGGCTGCGTTCTGAGACGCACATGCAGTGTCTTACATGCTGCGGAATAGAACGCAACGTGCGCACATAGGCTAAGCAAAACGGCAGCACATGATATCAGTGTCAGCTTATACCTGGATCTTACAGGCCACCGTACCATGGGGCTATCAGCTGACCCAACGGTACCATGTCAACAATCGGTACCCGCGATTATAACCATGGGGGGCCGATGTTGCTTTAGGGGGGCTTTTAACCCTATTAACTTATTAGATACTACTGTTGTGTTTGATAAGGGTGTTTAAAAAAAAATAATCTGCCCCAAAAACGATCATTTCTGATGCCCGAGGGTGTCCGCTGTCGTGCACAGCTGGCACGCAAAGGACTACGATGTTTTTTTTAGCTCTCAGTGTTGTAAAAAAGCGGCGTTGAGGAATAAGGTCCCTCAATGACCGTCGTTAAAAGCCTTATTGGTGGTCGTTAATGGGTTAAAGTCAAATATCAGGAAGCAGCAAAAACGAAGCAGATTAGTTTTAAGTTAAGGTCCATAAAAAGATGAAAATCGCAGCAGAAAAAAACCAAGATAGAAATAGAAAAAACACAATAAAACATGCGCCCCCCGAAGAAGAAGTGGTGAAACACGTGTTGGGGTTGCAGGACGTGGATTTTATGGTCTCTGTATCACCTATTATATGCTATACTTAAGCGTTTTTGTTACTAAATGATTATGGATCTAATGATCTAAGCCTAGGCAGTCTGTATATACCTGGTGAAATGGTGTGGAGGACTTAATTGATATGGTCCCACCATTTTTTATCTGAGGAACTACAAGTCTCAGGTTAAATAAGCAACAGTCAGTTAATTAATACACTTGTATTATGCTTGTAATATTATGAACATTTGTGTTTAACTACACGATTGAAACTGGTGTTTTTGATGTTTATTCAGCATTAACTATACAGTTATGCCTTATGAACAGACTGTCATATTGATATATGCTGAAATACTCCATAACACTATTATGACCTATGCAGTTGCTTGTTTATGACTTGATGTAATTACTGTCATTATATATATATATATATATATATATATATATATACTAGAAGGTGGCCCGATTCTACGCATCGGGTATTCTAGAATTTACGTATTGTGTAGTTCATGTATGATTTTTGTTATATATATATATATATATATATAGATGTTGTTGTGTGTAGTTACCAAGTGTTTGTGTAGGGCGCTGTACATGTTCTGGGTGTTGTCTGGGTGTGATGGGGGGTGAGAGCAGTGTTGTTTGTGTGTTGCGTTGTTTGTGGAGCGCTGTGTGTGTAGCGTTGTGTGTGTGTGTTGCGCGGTTTGTGTGTGTGTGGTGTGTTTTGGGGGGAGGTATGTTTTGTGCAATGTGTGTGTTGTGCGGTATGTGCGTATATTTGTGTGTTAAAAAGCGTAGAACAGTACAACTGGATCTTAACAGCAGTAAAAGGCATAAACTTCTGGGGACATAAATGTATACAGGAAGAATAGAAGTCATTCATTTTGCCAGGGTACCTACATACCTCATAACCAGAAACAATAGATAGTCATAGGCACTAGTGTGCAGATAAAAGATATTCTTTAATGAACAAACAATAGTACAATACAAGGTATGGATAATATAATCAGTATAAAGATAGGTTACAAAGACATGGAGGGTGATTGGTTCCCCAAGTGTGGCTGCATGCAATATCATATCAAATTAGTAATTGTAGCTCACTGGTATGGTCAGTGCTGGGAAGGGGTTAGTAAAGCGGCATAGTGCAAACCTGAAGGGGTAACAGCTGAGCAAATCAGCGTACCGGCTAGAATTAGTACGTAATCAACACAGCACAAAACCAGGAACCAGTATGGAGCTTACCAGAGTAGCAAGAAGGGGCGTGCAGACACACACGGGGATAGTCATGGGACATACCTTGTATTGTACTATTGTTTGTTCATTAAAGAATATCTTTTATCTGCACACTAGTGCCTATGACTATCTATTGTTTCTGGTTATGAGGTATGTAGGTACCCTGGCAAAATGAATGACGTATATTTGTGTGTGCAGCGTTGTCTGTGTGTGGGTGTCTGTGTAGGGCAGTTGTTTGTGGTTCCCAGTGTGTGTGTGTGGTGTGTTGTGCAGTGCGCGCGCGCGTGTGTGTGTTGGGGGGAGGTGTGTACTTCCCATCGTGCTCCATCCCCCATGCAGCGCACTCCCCATCGTGCTCCATTCCCCATGCAGCGCACTCCCTATCATGCTCCATCTCCCATCCTGCGCACTCCCAAACGTGCTCCATCCGCCATGCTGCGCACTCCGAAACGTGCTCCATCCGCCATGCTGCGCACTCCCAAACGTGCTCCATCCGCCATGCTGCGCACTCCCAAACGTGCTCCATCCGCCATGCTGCGCACTCCCCATCGTGCTCCATCCCCCATGCTGCGCACTCCCAAACGTGCTCCATCCGCCATGCTGCGCACTCCCCATCGTGCTCCATCTCCCATGCTGCGCACTCCCAAACGTGCTCCATCCGCCATGCTGCGCACTCCCAAACGTGCTCCATCCCCTATGCTGCGCACCCTCCATCGTGCTCCATCTCCCATCCTGCGCACTCCCAAACGTGCTCCATCCGCCATGCTGCGCACTCCCAAACGTGCTTTATCCGCCATACTCCGCACTCCCCATCGTGCTCCATCCCCCATGCAGCGCACTCCCCATCGTGCTCCATCCCCTATGCTGCGCACCCCCCATCGTGCTCCATCCCCTATGCTGCGCACCCCCCATCGTGCTCCATCTCCCATGCTGCGCACTCCCAAACGTGGTCCATCCGCCATGCTGCGCACTCCCAAACGTGGTCCATCCGCCATGCTGCGCACTCCCAAACGTGCTCCATCCGCCATACTCCGCACTCCCCATCGTGCTGAATCCCCCATGCTGCGCACTCCCAAACGTGCTCCATCCGCCATGCTGCGCACTCCCAAACGTGCTCCATCCGCCATGCTGCGCACTCCCAAACGTGCTCCATCCGCCATGCTGCGCACTCCCAAACGTGCTCCATCCGCCATGCTGCGCACTCCCAAACGTGCTCCATCCGCCATGCTGCGCACTCCCAAACGTGCTCCATCCGCCATGCTGCGCACTCCCAAACGTGCTCCATCCGCCATGCTGCGCACTCCCAAACGTGCTCCATCCGCCATGCTGCGCACTTCCAAACGTGCTCCATCCGCCATGCTGCGCACTCCCAAACGTGCTCCATCCGCCATGCTGCGCCAGCATCAGCCTCTCTACCCGCAGCATCAGCCTCTCTGCCCGCAGCATCAGCCTCTCTGTCCCCAGCATCAGCCTCTCTGTCCCCAGCATCAGCCTCTCTGTCCCCAGCATCAGCCTCTCTGTCCCCAGCATCAGCCTCTCTTCTCCCAGCATCAGCCTCTCTCATCCCAGCATCAGCCTCTCTGTCCCCAGCATCAGCCTCTCTGTCCCCAGCATCAGCCTCTCTGTCCCCAGCATCAGCCTCTCTGTCCCCAGCATCAGCCTCTCTGTCCCCAGCATCAGCCTCTCCTCTCTGTCCCCAGCATCAGCCTCTCTCCTCCCAGCCTTCCCCAGCATCAGCCTCTCTCCTCCCAGCCTCCCCCAACATCAGCCTCCCCCAGCATCAGCCTCTCTTCTTCCAGCCTCCCCCAGCATCAGCCTCTCTCCTTCCAGCCTCCCCCAGCATCAGCCTCCCTCTCCCAGCCTTCCCCAGGATCAGCCTCTCTCCTCCCAGCCTCCGTCCTCCCAGCCTTCCCCAGCATCAGCTTTCCCCTCCCAGCCTCCCTCAGCATCAGCCTTCCCCAGCATCAGCCTCTCTCCTCCCAGCCTCAGCCTCTCTCCTTCCAGCCTCCCCCAGCATCAGCCTCTCTCCTTCCAGCCTCCCTCAGCATCAGCCTCCCCTTCCCAGCCTTCCCCAGGATCAGCCTCTCTCCTCCCAGCCTCCTTCCTCCCAGCCTCCTCCTCCCAGCCTCCTTCAGCATCAGCCTTCCCCTCCCAGTCTCCCCCAGCATCAGCCTCCCCCTCCCAGCCTTCCCCAAGATCAGCCTCTCTGCTCCCAGCCTCCTCCAGCACGCCGTGCTCCTCTGGCGACACTCACACACACGATCGCATACACTCACACACACCCGATCCCGACACTCACACACACCCGATCGCATACACTCACACACACAGACACTGACGATATCGCACATACGCGCTCACAGTCACAACATCCGGAGATACCACATGCTTCTGGCCATGTGATCCTCCGTCAGGTCCTGGAAGGTCACAACAGCACAGTATCGAGGCCGAGAAGCAAGCGATATCGCCAGATGCTGTGAGTGTGTGGATGCGATGTGATGTGTGTGTGATGTGTGTGTGAGGTGTGTGTGAGGGTGAGTGTGAGCTGATGTGTGTGTATGTGTGTGTGTGTGCGTGTGGATCTTCCGCCGCTGCAGGACCTTGATGCGCTTGTAACCATGCCAACGTATCCCGTCCCCCGCGGGATGGGGGACGGGGGGGGGGGGAGTACAGTACTCACCCCCCTTAACAGCCGTGTCAGTTCGGGGAATGCGCGGGGTGGGAGAGGGGGGGGGGGGGAGTACAGTACTCACCTCCGTGACAGCCGTGTCAGTTCGGGGAATGCGCGGGGGGAGGTGGGCGGGGCCAGAGCTAACGTGCGTTGCGTGAGGGGGGCGGGGCGTGGCGTGGCCGAATTGCCAATGCCTGCAGGGTGCCGGGGCGAGAGGCCAATCTGTGGGGGGGGCGGAGCCTGGGCGAGCGGCTGGCCAATCCGTGTGGGGGCGCAGCCTGGGCGAGCGGCCAATCGGTGTGGGGGGGCAGGGCCATGGCGAGCCCAGCGGCCAATCAGCTTTGTGTCACCGTAAGGACACAATGTCACCGGAAGGACACATGTCCTGGGTTTATAGTGTGGAATTAAAACAATTTTAGAATATATTTTATAAAAATTAAATTTTTTAACATTAAATGGATTTCTTGAGCTTCTTATAATCTGAAATATTTTGTCAGATTATTGTGTTTACCTCACAAAAACCGAAAACCTACATCACACACTCCCCCAGCACAGCAGAGTCCTGCATACACTGAGGAGCTGATCATGTGACCCCTGACTCCTCCCCTCCATGTGACATCATCACAGGTCCTGGAAGCACAGAGCAGCCATATATCTAGTGTGCGGCTCTGCAGGAGGAGGTATGTGGAGATTCCCCATTACTGGGGCAGGGGGCATTAACCCCTTCAGCTCTGAGACTTTCTTGGTGTTTTTCTCTCGCTGATTTCTATGAATCGTGAGGTTTTTGTTCCTTTTCCTCTGATAGATACAGACGCCCCAACTATGAGAGGCCGGAAGTGAGGAAACCCGTCTGCCCTCAGTCCTCGGCCCCTTTCTGCCCTCAGTCCTCGGCCCCTTTCCTGCCCTCGGTCCTCGGCCCCTTTCCTGCCCTCAGTCCTCGGCCCCTTTCCTGCCCTCGGTCCTCTGCCCCCTTTCCTGCCCTCGGTCCTCGGCCCCTTTCCTGTCCTCGGTCCTCTGCCCCCTTTCCTGTCCTCGGTCCTCTGCCCCCTTTCCTGTCCTCGGTCCTCGGCCCCCTTTCCTGTCCTCGGTCCTCGGCCCCCTTTCCTGTCCTCGGTCCTCGGCCCCCTTTTCGCCCTCGGTCCTCGGCCCCCTTTTCGCCCTCGGTCCTCGGCCCCCTTTTCGCCCTCGGTCCTCGGACCCCTTTTCGCCCTCGGCCCCTTTCTGCCCCGTCACAGTGTAATGTTCCCTCAGTACACATATAATGGAGGCGACTCTGACTTCATCATTGTAGCTTAGATGAAATGGAGGAGGATGAGGAGAGCGCCCGCACCAAACCTTAGTGAGGGCAGTTTTTGGTAGTTATTTATGAGGGTGAGATGGATTCTGGGAACTGTGACAATTTTATGACACACCTGTAGAGTCAATATGCTTACTGCATCCCAGGATGAATTAATTGGGGGGGGTGTCTAGTTTCCAAAATGTGGTCACTTCTGTTGTTCTGGCCCCTAAGGGTCTTTGCTACAGGGGTGTGCTTACATGCTAAGGGGGCCAACTAGCCAAGGGAAGTAACGCTCTTGTGACTATTTTCTGGCCTCACTAGCATATAATAAAGGATCTTTAAATTTACATTTTCTAAAGATCTCTTTATCTTTTGCTACAGTAGGCAGGGATTAGAAATATTCACCCAGATCTGCTTGTGGTTCTGGGTGCATATTCCACCTGACAGGTTCCCTTTTAAGAGAATTTTTCTGATTTTACTTCTTAAGGATGAATATAGACAAGATGGCGGAGAGGATATTACACCTCACCCTAGAGATCCTCTTCCGGCTTACTGGAGAGGTGAGAGATTCTGATGACGTCACATTATATCATTCTTATCTATGGGAATAACAGATGGACAGAACTGGAGAGGTGAGGACTCTGGAAATGTCTAGAGTGAGATTTATTACTGTGTCTCTCCATATCCAGGATTACACAGTAGTGAAGAAGACCTCCAGTGAGCGCTGTCAGGACCCAGTGTCTGAGGGATGGGGAAGACCCCTGAGCCCAATCACAGGGTCTCCACGTCACCCCCCGATACATGAGGACATCAATGACCAGAAGATCCTAGAACTCACCTACAAGATGATTGAGCTGCTGACTGGAGAGGTGACACTGCTGGGAATGCTGGGACATTATACAGTAACGCTATGAAGGGATCGGGGGATGACGGTATCATTGTATATGTTAGGTTCCTATAAGGTGTCAGGACGTCACCGTATATTTCTCCATGGAGGAGTGGGAGTATTTAGAAGGACACACAGATCTGTACAAGGACATCATGATGGAGGTTCCTCAGCCCCTCACATCACCAGGTAATAGACAGGACTAAATACACACGGCCTATAATTATCTGTATGTAAGGAATGAATTCAGTCCCTGTATGTGTCTCCTCCAGTTCTATCCAGTAAGAGGACAACACCAGAGAGATGTCCCCGTCCTCTTCTTCCTCAGGACTGTAAACAAGAAGACCCCGATGTTCCTCAGGATCATCAGGTAGATGGAGAGAAGGTGCCATGAAATCTCCCTATGATGTGTAGACGGCTGTGAAGGTCTCGTGCTCAGTCTTGTTTTAGCCACCAGTATTATATGTTTTATACTTGTGTAATGAGAGCGGTGGAGATGGCAGGATTAGAGCTGATCATAGATGGGACTTCTCCATCTGTCTGTGACTTTTACAATATTTATTTCAGGGTGAAGATCTGACCCATATTAATACTACAGAGACATATGTGAGGGGTGATGAGTGGTGTAAAGAGGAGATTCCTACATATGGCTACCCAGGTGAGTAGTAACCACTAAATGCAGAGAAGTCACAGATTCTTCTCAGTCACCGACTGTGGCTCCTTTATCAGTGGTGTAGTCCGGCCATAGACCACAACATTCTCTTAACCCGGAATTATTTAAATTACATTGGGCAGTGAATGGTCTTCTTCTATAAAGCTTACAACCTGGAGGATGGATCCAACTACCCCCTAAAATTAGAAGATGCTAATACGTAAAGGGAAAGGTGAGTCCTCCACCACTCGTACGCTTCTGGTACCCGATTAGTAAACTCACTTTCAGGAAGGTGCAGCACCAGCATAGGTATTACTCCGGACGCAGCGTGCTGGTCAGATGAGGAAAAGCATTCCAGTCATCAAAGGTCAGAAGAAAATGTCCGCAGAAACAGCTGCTGTGCCGGATGATCTTTATTCAGACTTCAGTGCAGGGTAAAAACAACGGCGGGAGGAGACCTGGATACCGGCCCCTCACTGACGACGACGGCCGTTTCGCCTGTAATTAGGCTTCCGCGGGTTAGTGGACCCGTGGAAGCCTAATTACAGGCGAAACGGCCGTCGTCCTCAGTGAGGGGCCGGTATCCAGGTCTTCTCCCGCCGTTGTTTTTACCCTGCACTGAAGTCTGAATAAAGATCATCCGGCACAGCAGCTATTTCTGCGGTCATTTTCTTCTGACCTTTGATGATTAGAAGATGCTAACCCTTACCTACTCTGATCTACAAATTACTAAGCTAAATAATAACTTCTCAGCATATTCTACATACACTATGTATTTTACTCACTTATATTGCGCTATTACTTCCACAGCGTAAGAAAATCGCTTGTAGAAAAATATTATGATGGGCCTCTTAAAAATAAAAAAAAAAAATGGAGGGTAATGATGTTTCCTTCCTAGAATAAGGATGATTAACTGTGTAGTTCCTCAGAGAGGCAAAAATGCACCCTGCTGCATCGGTCCCGACCAGTTTTGGAACCGATGAGGTCCGATTAACCCCTTCGATGCGGCTTTCAGTCCCGACACTTGCATGTAACTGAATTGTCATTGTGGGTGCCGATAGTTACTCTCCATCCCATGGTCATCTGATGACCTCAGGGTATATTGGTATCTTAGATTCTGCTATAAGCAGGGTCTAATAGGCTGAGTCAGTGTCAAACTGGCAGGTCTCATGCACTGGAATACACGAGCACTGCAGTGTATGAGACCAGCAGATAAATTAAAATATTCATATTCCACAGAAGGAATAGGTAAAAAAAAAAAAATAACAGAAATTTGTCAACAATATAATAAATAATAAAAAGTGCAAACAAATCATGAAAAGCCATTTCACCACAAGAGTGCAGCTATTCTGTAACACTAAAAATATAAAAATAAAATGTACACTTAATTGGTATCGGTGCATCCTCAATAACCGGAACTATCAAACTGTCATGTCTATTCTGTACGACAAACAGTAAAAAAAATGTATAATGTAAAAGTGGCATTTGAGGCCTATTTTGATCGTATTGGCACAGAAAAACTTCAGTGAAAATTGACCGAAAAGTCATACAGTGAAGGAAATAATTATTTGATCCCTTGCTAATATTGCAAGTTTGCCCACTTGAATTGACAAAGACATGAACAGTATAATTTTAAGGATAGGTTAATTTTTTGTAACAAATATTTTATTGGTATTTCTTAAATCGGGTATGTTAATTTTAGCAGTGAGAGAATATCCAAAATAAAATCCAGAAAATCACATTGTATAAATTATATAAATTTATTTGCATTTTGCAGAGAGAAATAAGTATTTGATCCCCCTACCTCCCCTACCAACCATTAAGAGTTCTGGCTCCTACAGACTATTTAGATGCTCCTAATCAACTCGTTACCTGCATTAAAGGCAGCTGGAACCACTGTCTGCCACCAAGAAAACCATTGGTAACACATTACACCGTACTGGCTTAAAATCCTGCAGTGTCGGCAAAGCCCGCTGCTCAAGAAGGCACATGTGCAGCCGGCCCGTCTGACGTTTACCAATGAACACCTGGATGATTCTGAGAGTGATTGGGTGAAGGTGCTGTGGTCAGATGAGACAAAATTTGAACTCTTTGGCCTTAACTCAACTCGTATGTTTGTAAGAAAAGAAATGCTGCCTATGACCCAAAGAACACCGTCCCCACTGTCAAGCATGGAGGTGGAAACATTGTTTCTCTACCGCTTCATTGGGGGACACACGAAACCATGAGATATATGCTGCTGTCACTAAGAGGTGATACTAGGCAATAATAAAAGAATCCTCCTCCACAGTATATACCCACTTACTGGCAGGAAGTTATTCTGTTAGTGATAAAGCAGTAGGAGGAGAAGTTCTAGTAATTATGTGATTGATATTTGTCTTTGAAGGTGTATAAATACATTAGGGTGGGTGCTGTGTACCAGAATGAAGACTCCGAGAAAGATTTTGTGGTGAGTACCCAAAATCATCTTTTCTATGTCGCTTCGTTGGAGGACACAGGAAACGATGGGACGTTCCAAAGCAGTGCCTCAGGGTGGGAAAACACTTGAACGGCAAAGTAGGCTATTGATTTAAGTTAAGCGCCATACGGGAGACCATTCTGCCTAAGCTTGCGTTGGCTGATGAGTAGGTGTTTACTTTATAGAGCTTGGGAAAGTTTTTGAAGAGGGGACCAGGTGGCCGCTTTGCAAACTTGTAAGGGGGAAGCCTGATGGCGTACAGCCTAGGAGGCTGCCATTGCTTGTGTGGAATGAGCCTTTCCTCTCGAAGGGAGTGTCTTTTCTTGTAGTCGGTATGACTAGTGTAACAGAGCGTGTCCGTCAATCTATAGTGGATTTTTAGGTGGCTAGACCCTTGCGATGTCCGTCAGGTATGATGAAAAGTGAGTCTGATTGTCTAAAGTCCTTGGTTCTGTTAATATATGTGCGTATTATTCTGATCAGGTCGAGTAGTTTATTGCTGTTTTTTGTCAGATGAGAGGGTGTCGGACAAAACAAGGGAAGGATGAGTTGCTCGTGTCTGTGAGAGGATGAAACGACTTTGGGTAAGGAGGTAGGTATTGATCATAGTACGACTTTATCGTGATGTATACATAGATATGGTGCGCGACATGAAAGCGCTGCAAGTTCGAGGTATGGATGTGATGGCTACTGGGAATGAGATTTTCCATATAAGCAATAGCAGTGTTATGTCTTGAATAGGTTCGAAAGGTGGCTTTTGTAGAGCATTGAGGACTAGACTTAGATCCTAGGATTCTACTGGTGGTTGGAAAGGGGGCCTGGAATGAGCTACTCCCTGAAGGAATGTTCGGACCTGAGATAGAGAAGCTATGTTTTTCTGAAAAAGTGTATGAATAGTTCGGAGATTTGTAGTTTGAGCGAACTATGGCCTAGCCCTGAGTTTAGCCCTGATTGGAGGAAAAGCTATATACCCCATGGTTTCCTGTGTCCCCCAATGAAGACTCAGAGAAAGAGACTTTACTGTGAATACCTAAAATCTTCTTTTTGGGGGTGTTTCCTCTAAGGGCACAGGACTACTTCACCGCATCAATGGGACAATCAATAGAGCCCATGTACCGTAGAATCCTGTGTGACAACCTCCTTCCCTCTGCAAGGACATTAAAAGTGGGTTGTGGCTAGAGATGAGCGAACCTTCGGAAGTTTTGTTTGCTGGCTGCAAACGAGCCTAGCCTCCATAGGCTTGATCCAAAATCGAACTTCAGAATATGTCACTAATTTGCAATTTGAGTCTCTACCCACATACAGGCAGCCATAAGCAAATCACTCCAGGAGGAGGGTGGGTGTGGATGTTTTACATTTTTTTTTTTTTCTTGGTGTTTCCCACTACATGTAGTCATTCTGATGTTACCCCCAGTGCGAGCCGTTCAAATACTACAAGCGGCTTGCACAGGGCTGAGCACCAAGCGTACCTGAGCACACCGTTGCTCGTGCGAGTCTTGTTCGCACATAATGCATTTAAACTCTGAAACTCGAGCCTTGTTTTTTATTTAGGTGTTCAGTTCAAAAACTGAACCTTAGGGTCATGGCTGGGTCTTCCAATACAACAATGACTAAAAACATACACCCAAGGGAACAAAAGAGTGGCTCAAAAATAAGCACATTAAGGTCATGGAGTGGCCAAGCCAGTGTCCAGACCTTAATCCCATAGTAAACATATAGAGGGAGTTCAACCTCTGAGTTGCCAAGCGACAGCCTCACAATCTTAATGATTTAGAGATGATCTGCAAATAGGAGTGGACCAAAATCCCTACTGACATGTGCGCAAACCTCATCATCAACTACAAAGAACATCTGACTGCTGTGCTGCCAACAAGGATTTTGCCACCAAGTATTAAGTCTTGTTTGCCAGAGGGATCAAATACTTATTTTTCTGCAAAATGGAAATAAATGTATACAATGGGATTTTCTGGATTTTATTTTTGATATTCTATCTCTCACTGTTACAATTAACCTACCCTAAAAAGTAGACTGTTCATGTCTTTGTAAATGGGCAAACTTACAAAATCCACAAGGGATCAAATAATAATTTACTTCATTGTATTTAAAAAAAAAACGTTTCAATGAAAACATCAAATTGTCCTGCAAAAAAAAACAACCAAGCCCTCATATGGCTCTTTGCTAAAAAAAAAAGTTACAGCTCTCAGAATATGGAGATGGAAAAACAAATTCATTTTTGTAAAATATTGTTTTTATTGTGTTTAAATTATCAAAGCATAAAAAAAAGTGTATAAATCTGGTCTCTGCAATCGTACTGCATCAAAGAAAAAATTAGCACTTTTCCCGGACGGTACACCACAGAAAAAAAATATAAACTGAATTTCTGCTCATTGCTCCTTTTGTGTCTCAAAAATCAGAATAAAAAGCAATCAAACTTTATTAACCCCAAAATGGCACCAAAAAATCTTCAACTCGTCCCACAAAATTAAGCTCTCATACAGATCTGTTCGCCCAAAAATAAAAATTATAGCTGACAGAATTTTCCAACAAAAAAAATATTTTTTTTTTTTTATGAAAAAGCTTTTATAGTGTGTGACAACTATTCTTGTACTGCTGTTTATTTCTCTATTCTGCTTCCAAAAATTGGTTATTACTAAAAATCAGTTATTACAAAATAGTCACTGCAGTCTTAAGGGTGCTTTACACGCTGCGACATCGCTAGCGATCTCGTTAGCGTCGTGACACGCCAGATCGCAGATGCGATCTGCCGAGATCGCACATGTGAACGGCGCTATAAAAACGACATATGTGCGATCTCGGCAGATCGCATCTGCGATCTGGCATGTCACATCGCTAACGAGATCGCTAGCGATATCGCAGAGTGTAAAGCACCCTTATAGACTGTAAGCTTACGAGCAGGGCCCTCACTCCTCCTGGTATCTTAATGTTGTTATTTTCTATTGTCTCATATTGTCTGTACATGTCCCCTCTTAATTGTAAAGCGCTGCGGAATATGTTGGCGCTATAGAAATTAAAACGTAATATTATTATGATTAGTTCATTAACAGGTGCAATTTCTATAATGGGGTCACTTTTGGGATTTTTCTGCTGTTCTCGTACCTCAGGGTCTCTGCAAATGTCGCCCACAAATGATTCTAGCAATCTGTGCTCCAATAACCAAATATGGGGTACTGTCACGTTCAGCGAAAATTGCATAACAAATTGTCCTGTCGGTTTTCTCCTATTCTCCCTTTGTACATTAAAACTTTGAAGCTAAAGTAAAATTTTAGCTAAAAAACCCTACGTATTTCATTTTTACAACCCAATCTTCTAGAATTCTTTGATGTAATTTGTGGTTTAAAACTGCTCACCACACCCATAGATGTAGTATTGCTCTAAACTGACCCGAAAAATAAAGCTGTCATCATTTAACCCGCAAAAAAACAAGCTCTAAAATGACTGTCAGCAGAAAATAAAAAAAAACTACACTGTGTGCAGAATCATTAGGCAAATAAGTATTATGATTACATGATACTTCTTATACATGCTGTCCTACTCCAAGCTGTAGAGGCTCGAGAGCCAACAACCAATTAAGTAAATCAGGTGGAATTTGTGTAGCCCCACGTGTACCTGCAGCAGTTGCCTCTGGGACCTCAGGGACTCCACGTGCTGGAAACCTTTTGGGAACAGGTACATCAGGTTAACTTCAATAGGAATCGTGATGCCACACTCGGTTTTGCGGTCAGGGGTGGGTGACCGTCACTGCTATTTAACGATTGTCTGGGGCTGGTGGTATTGCAGTCGGATGGTCTGACCTCCCAAGAGTGAGGCTAGCCCCAGGGGCTCGGGTGTACATGCGTGGAACCACAGGTCGCAGAAAAACTCACACACAGTCCAAATGTCTTTCAGGTTGTTTACTCACTGCTTGTTGGTGGTGGTGAGGCGCCCGGGCGACACTGTGATGGACCAAGGAGGGAACCAGGCATCTTTCAGGCTGATCCAGGGGTGACTGCCAGCTCGCCTTCCTAGCCCTTCTTGTTTGAAGTGACCCCTGACTTGAAATGCTTCGGGATCACCCAGTGAAGTCGCAACTGCCTCTTCTCCCCTTTCTGGCCCGTTTGCTTACAGCGTGGACCAAGTAATGATGGCTTCCTGCCTTATCTTGCTTATGGGCCCCCTCGTTGCTGTTGATGCTGCGGACTCTGTGTTGGTCGGTGAGGCACATCCAGCACCCTCACCAGCAGGTTTAGCAGGACAAGTAGATGGGTTCCTGCTCTAGGGACCTGTTTCCCCGTGCAGGCCTGGTCTACCGGTGGTCCCCTTACTCAGCCACCTCTTCACTAGGTGGTTTTCAGGCGGCCCCCCCTGGGTAGCCGTTCTCCCCCGCCGACAGCCATTACACCTGCAGGGTCTGACTAGTGACTGCATTCCCTGCTTCCTCACTCCAGACTGCCTCACTTAAGACTGACTCACGTCTCCCTCCCCACTGTGCCTGTCTCTGCAACCTAGCAACCAGCTTCTCTACTGCACCCCCTTGATTGGATGTGGAGGCCACGCCCCCTCCTGGGTCTGCCCAAGGGTCCCCTCAATGGTGTATGTGAAACCTGGTCACTATGTGTCTGTGTGTTCACACCCTATTTCAGCAACCAGGATTACCTGTTTGCACTCACCCAGCATGGGTGCAGTACTCAGTGGTGCCTGACCAGGTCAGTGGCGCTACATTTCCCCTTGGTTATCATCAGCACGTCCTCGGGCTGCAAAGACAAGAAAGCTTTTAAAACTTTAATACAAAATCTCCCACACAAGGGCAATATTCACATGAAAACATTTAAAACTTCAAACCAGGTACCATGCATCACCACCCTTTATCCACAAGTCCGTAACCCACCCAAAATCCTCCAGAAGGCAGGTCACCGGTCCTTTTGGTAACCAGGTCTGGTCCAGCTGCATCCCAGACCTTTCCTCCAATCTTCCTCTCCTGAGGATGATAGTTAAAGGTAGGCCCCATAAACAGGCGTACCCGCTTCCGAATGTTGGAGAGCCAGGCCCCATAAACAGGCGTGCTCCCTTGTAGGCGAGCCAGGCCCCATAAACAGGCGTGCTCCCTGGTGGTGCAGAGCCAGGCCCCATAAACAGGCGTGCTCTGAGTTGGTACTACTGGGGTAACTATTCACAATGCGAGAGTTTGTGGCTATAGCATCACCGAAACATGGCTGACACCATCCAACTCTGCCTCCCCAGCTGCACTATGCTACGGTGGCCTGCACTTCTCCCGCACTCCTCGCCCTGGCAATAGACAAGGTGGAGGAGTGGGCCTCCTTCTTTCTAACAACTACAACTTCACCACAATCCCACCTCTACCCTCCCTCGACCTGCCTTCCTTTGAAGTGCACTCTGTCCGAATCTATTCTCCCTCCAACCTCCAAGTGGCTGTCATATACAGACCCCCGGGCGCCACCACTGCCTTCCTCGACCACTTCTCTGCCTGGCTTCTACACTTTCTCTCTGCTGACATTCCCACCATCATCATGGGTGACTTCAACATCCCCACTGACACTCGCCAACAAGCTGCTTCCAAACTCCTCTCCCTTGCTTCGTCTTTTGGCTTAACTCAGTGGTCCACCTCTGCCACCCACAAAGATGGACACACACTAGACCTTATCTTCACCCGCCTCTGTCCCCTTTCTGACTTCACAACTTCCCCCCTCCCCCTATCTGACCACCATCTTCTGACCTTTTCAGCCCTGTCCTCCTCACCTACCCCCCCTGTCCAGCACCTAGCACATCCCCGCAGAAACCTTGCACACCTCAACATGCACACCCTCGCCGACTCTATCCTCCCACTGTCCTCCATATCGTCCCTCCACGACACAGACAGCGCCACTACTTTCTACAACACCACCCTCACATCAGCTATTGATTCAGTCGCTCCCCTTGTGCATGGCAGAGTGAGACGAATCAATAGACAGCCCTGGCACAACAGCCTCACTAAAAAACTTAGGCAAAGGTCTAGGGCTGCAGAGCGGTGGTGGAAGAAAACGCACTCCCAGGAAGACTTCACCACATTCAAAAATGCAATTCACACATTTCGTTCAGTCCTCACCTCCGCTAAACACGATTACTTCAGAAACCTCATATCCTCTCTAACACACAACCCCAAACAGTTATTCAACACTTTCAACTCCCTCCTTCGCCCACCACTGCCCCCTCCAACCTCCCTCATTTCTGCAGAAGACTTTGCCACCTATTTCCAAGAAAAAATTGACCTAATAAGGCAAGTCTTCTCTGCTCAGCCACCACAACCCCTTCATGTAGCTGACCACTGCCCCTCCCCCATAAACTTCCTCCCCACCATCACCGAAGGAGAGCTTGCACGTCTGCTCTCAAAAGCGCACCTCACCACCTGCGCACTTGACCCCATGCCATCCCACCTCCTTCCCAACCTCACCACCATCCTTATTCCAGCCTTAACCCATCTCTTCAACCTATCTTTAACGACTGGAACCTTCCCCTCTGCCTTTAAACATGCAACAGTCACACCTATCCTAAAGAAACCTTCCCTCGATCCAACCTCTACTACCAGCTACTGCCCCATATCACTACTCCCACTTGCCTCAAAACTCCTGGAACAGCATGTCCATGCTGAACTTTCCTCCCACCTCTCCTCTAACGCTCTCTTTGACAACCTACAGTCCGGCTTCCGTCCACATCACTCCACCGAAACTGCCCTGACTAAAATCACAAATGACTTGCTTACTGCCAAAGTGAACAAGCACTTCTCTATACTCCTACTCCTAGACCTGTCCTCAGCCTTCGATACCGTTGACCACTCCCTCCTATTACAGACCCTCTCTTCCCTTGGTGTCAGAGATCTTGCCCTCTCTTGGATCTCTTCATACCTCTCAAATCGCACTTTTAGTGTCTCCCACTCCCACACAACCTCTTCATCCCACCATCTCTCTGTTGGCGTCCCTCAAGGCTCTGTCCTAGGACCCCTACTTTTCTCTATCTACACATTTGGCCTGGGACAACTCATAAAGTCCCATGGCTTCCAATACCACCTATATGCCGACGACACCCAGATCTACCTCTCTGGCCCAGATGCCACATCTCTGCTGTCCAAAATCCCGAAATGTCTATCTGCTATATCCTCCTTCTTCTCCTCTCGCTTCCTAAAGCTCAATGTGGCCAAAACTGAACTAATCATCTTTCCTCCGTCTCACCTACACTCTCCACCTGATCTATCTATTACAATAAATAACACCACGCTCTCGCCAGTACCCAAAGTTCGCTGCCTCGGAGTGACCTTTGACTCTGCCTTATCCTTCATACCACACATCCAATCCCTCACCACCTCCTGCCGTCTTCAACTCAAAAATATTTCCAGAATCCGCCCTTTCCTCAACTTGCAATCTACTAAAATGCTAGTGCATGCCCTCATAATCTCCCGCCTCGACTACTGTAACATCCTCCTCTGTGGCCTCCCTGCCAACACGCTTGCCCCTCTCCAGTCCATCCTTAACTCTGCTGCCCGACTTATCCACCTCTCTCCTCAATACCACCCTGCTTCTCCTCTCTGCATGTCCCTCCACTGGCTTCCAATCTTCCACCGTATCCAATTCAAACTTCTAACACTGACCTACAAAGCTGTGCATAATCTTTCCCCTCCGTACATCTCCGAACTACTCTCCCACTACACTCCAACACGTCACCTCCGGTCCTCCCAAGATCTCCTCCTCTCCTCCTCTCTCATTCGCTCCTCACACAACCGACTCCAAGACTTCTCCCGAGCATCCCCAGTCTCCTGGAACTCGCTGCCTCAACACGTCAGACTATCCCCTACCCTTGCAAACTTCAAACGGAACCTGAAAACGCACCTGTTCAGAAATGCCTACAATCTACAATGAACTCGCTGCCGCCCGACCACCGTGCGGAGCTGCCGCCCGACCACCGTGCGGAGCTGCCGCCCGACCACCGTGCGGAGCTGCCGCCCGACCACCGTGCGGAGCTGCCGCCTGACCTACACCCCACCTATTGTCTCCTCCCCATAATCCTATAGAATGTAAGCCCGCAAGGGTAGGGCCCTCTTCCCTCTGTACTAGTCTGTCTACTGTAACTTGTATACGTATTTTGTATGTAACCCCCTTCTCATGTACAGCACCATGGAATTAATGGTGCTCTATAAATAAATAATAATAATAATAATAATAATAATAATATAGCCAGTTCATAGTCTATGGTCCTTTTGGGTAAAATTGCACAAAACCAGGTGCTTAACAGGTGGAACAGTTCTCGCAACAGTTTTTGTGGGCACATCTTAGAACTTTAACGTTGCTTCAACTGGTATCTTTGTAAACTTTACTGCAGACTTAAACGGACTTTCTCCTCTCAAAACCAGGGCTCTTGCTAGCAGGGCTCTGATACCTGGAGGTTTCTGCTTCTTCATCATGTATCTCTTCAACTTGAACATTTTCAACATCTGTAGCATTATCTTTATTTTCAGCACGGACTTCTTCCTTTTTCACATTTTCAGCATCCCCTAGTGGCAGTAACTGTGGGGACCTGGTGGAGACTGCAGGGCTGTAGCTTGGGCTTGCTGCTGTATGCTTGGGGCACTGCACAACATCCCGGGCATACCAGCCTCTTTCACCCATATGCCTTGTGTATTTCACGACGTCTCCCAAGTAGAGGTCTCGACCAGGGTGTCGTCTCAGCAGGTGGGACTGGACATCCCTTCTAAACACAAATATGCCCTCTTTGACACCAGCCTCCACGATGAAGCCATAGCCGGTACGTAGATTGAATTCCTCTACAACAGCACGGTGGATTGGGCCTCTGGCCTGGTTCTTGGCTCGTCGCAGGGATTGTTTCTCTTCCAGATCCCAGGCCGTCACCAGCTCCTTCTCCTTGTCTGGGGTAGGCTGCACAGGGGGTTGTCTTGCCCTCACGCGGCGCTGTCCTCTGCTGGCTGGCCTCCGCATTACCATCACCTCACTGTCTGCGGGCTCCCAGGTTACACACATACTGGGAATGAAGGCTTCTTGTTCTTCCTCTGGCCGCGCTGGCAGCGGCTCCGGGGATGAGCTCTCATCTGCTGGCCAGGGTGCTGGACCCTTTTCTGACTCAGAGGGCGTCGGGACTATTTCGGGCCTGGACGGCAGCCTGGGGACCAGGTACCTGTCCACTAGGCTCGCGAGGAAGCGTGCGCTCAACTCCTCCTTGAGCCGAAGGAACACTTGGTCTTCTCCCGGCGGGGACGCAGGACCTGGCTCTTCAGTCGGCGGTACCCACTTCTGGGCGGGCAGCTGGGGCAGACAGCGTTGCGGCCTGGTCTGGCTGGACAGGGCGTTGCTGCGGCCTGGTCTGGCTGGACGCGGCGTGGCTGCATCGGACGTCGCAGTATGGGTCACAGCGGGAACCGCAGCAGGGATCGCCTCCGGAAGCAGTTTCGGCGGGGTCAGCACACCCGAGCAGGCAGGGGCAGCGTGGGACTCGCCCAAAGGCATCAGCAAGGGGGTCTGGGTAGTCCCTTCCCGACACTGCACTCGTCGCGCGGTCCACCTCTCGTAGGCCCGAACCGCCGCAGCCATCTCCCGTAGCTCCGAGCGCCACTCCATCACTTGCTGGAGTATCTGTGCTTGCACCCGGTCACAGGACTGGGCGAGCTCCCAGTCCCACCAGGCGGCAGTGCCTGGTTCTGGCTCCCTGCGTGTAGACGCCATCCTCTCTCCGTGGCTGCTCACCAGGTTCTTTCTGCACTCCCTAGGTTTCGTTTCTTTCGGCAGACTGGTAACTTCCCGCCGTCTCTGGACAGATCCGCCCCTATCTTTTCTGTGCACTCGGTCAGAGCGCTCCAGTGGTTCTAGGACAGCCACACCTCTTTGTGGGCGGTTACTTCTTTTTGCGCGGGCCGCTGTTGTTTCTTGGTGCGCTTTCTGCGGTGGCAATATGACGGCGTTTCAAATTTTTCAAGCGGACCGCCAAGGCGCACGGTCACCTGTCTGAACAGGTCTAGTCCTTATCCTGTTCGTGACGCCAGAATTTGTGTAGCTTCACGTGTACATGCAGCAGTCGCCTCCGGGACCTCAGGGACTTCACGTGCTGGAAACCTTCTGGCAACAGGTACGTCAGGCTAACTTCAATAGGAATCGTGACGCCACACTCAGTTTTGCGGTCAGGGGTGGGTGACCGCCACTGCTGTTTAACGAGCGTCTGGGGCTGGTGGGATTGCAGTCGGATGGACTGGCCTCCCGAGAGTGAGGCTAGCCCCAGGGGCTCGGGTGTACATGCGTGGAACCACAGATCGCAGAAAAACTCACACACAGTCCAAAATGTGGTACAGTCACATGTGGGGTATTGCCATATTCAATAGAAATTCTGTCACGCATTATTGGGCCTTTTTTACTTCTTCCCCTTGTGAAAATTGGAAATCCTGGGGTTAAAGCAACATTCTAGTGGTTAAAAATGTAATTATTTTTTTCATTGCCCAATGGTATAAAATTTTGTGTCAAATTGCTCACTGTAACCCTAGATGAATTCATTGAGGGGTTGAGTTTATAAAATGGGGTCACTTGTGGAGGATAGCTGCGGTTATGCCACCTCAGGAGCTCTGCCAATGTGACATGGCACCCTCAAACCCATTCCAACTAATTTTGCACTGTGCCTCCAAAGGTAGCTTTCAATCACATATGAGGTATCAGCGATCTCAGAAGAAATTGCACAACACACTTTATGTTCCATTTTCTACTGTTACCTTTAGTGAAAATGAAAAACTTGGAGTTGAAGCAAAATTTTTCTGGTTAAAAATGTATATATTTTTTTTTTTTTTTTTTTTTTTAATGTTCACAGATCAACTTTATAAAATTCTGTGAAGCACCTGGGGGTTCAAGATAATCACCAAACATCTAGATAAATTCCTTCAGGCGTTTAGTTTACAAAATGGGGTCACTTGTGGGGGAGCTCCACTATTTAGTCACATTAGTGTATCTCCAAATGCGACATGGTGTCTATCTATTCCAGACAATTTTACATTGAAAAAGTCAAATGGTGTTCCTTTCCTTCCGAGCCCTGCTGTGCACCCTAACAGTAGTTTTACACCACATATGGGGTATCTGCATACTCAGGAGAAATTGCACAATAAATTGTACTATGCATTTTCTCTTGTTACCCTTGTGAGAATGCAAAATTTAGGGCTAAATTAATTCCTGTGAAGCATCTGATGGGTTAATAAACTTTTTGAATGTGATTTTGAGAGGTGCCGTTTTTAGAATGGTGTCACTTTTGGGTATTTTCTGTCACCTAGGCCTCTCAGTCACTTCAAATGTGATGTGATCCCTAAAAAAATTGTAAATATTGATGGAAAAATTAGAAATTGCTGATAACTGTGAACCCTTCTAACTTCCTAACAAAAAAAATGTGTTAAAAATTCTTCTGATGTAAAGTAGACATGTGGGAAATGTTATTTATTAACTATTTTGTGTGACATTAACACTCTAGTTTAACTCCTTCACGACTGGACGATTTTTCGCTTTCCGTTTTTTTTTCCGCCATTCTTCTTCTGAGAGACGTAACTTTTTTTATTTTTCAGTCAAATTCCAAATGCAGAAAAATTGCAAAAAATGTGCGATAGCACTTTTGTTTTTGAGATATTTTATTCACTGTGTTCACTATATGGTAAAACTGATGTGTGGGTGTGATGCCTCAGGTGAGTGCGAGTTCGTAGACACCAAACATGTATAGATTTACTTTTATATATGGGATTAAAAAAAATTGGACGTTTGTCCGAAAAAAGTGGCGCACGTTTTACGCCATATTCCGTGACTCGTAGCGTTCTCATTTTTCGGGATCTATGGCTCAGTGACGGCTTATTTTTTGCGTCTCGAGCTGACATTTTTTAACTGTACCATTTTTGTGCAGATGCTACGTTTTGATCGCCTGTTATTGCATTTTGTGCAAAAGTTGTGGTGACAAAAAAAAACGTAATTTTGGCGTTTGGAATTTTTTTGCAACTACGCAGTTTACTGATCAGATTAGTTGATTTTATATTTTGATCGGGTATTTTTGAACGCGGCGATACCAAATGTGTATTTTTTTTTTTTTAACCCTTTAATTTTCCAAGGGGGGTGATTTGAACTTTTAGGTTTTTTGTTTTGTTTTTTTTTTAATTTTTTTTTTCCTATTTTTTTATTTTACTATCCCCCCCCCACCCCCCACCAGGGGGCTATAGCGATCAACAATCCGATCGCTCTACCCTATCTGCTGATCACAGCTACACAGCTGTAAACAACAGATACTCTCACTTTCTGCTTCACTTGGCTGCGGGCCGAGTGAAACTGAAAGTAATTCATGGCAGGTACAGGAGTCATCACATGACCCTGTGCTACCATGACAACTACCAGAAGTGACGTGATCACGTCACGTGACTTCCGGTATCGGACGGTAAGTAAATGTTTATCGCGATTATAATGGCGCTGTCACATATTGACAGCACCATTTAAGGGGTTAAACTGCACGAGCAGATAATGATTCTGCTTGTGCCTAGCAGGCACACATCTCAGCTGTGAAAATCAGCTGAGGTGTGCGCCGATCGCGGCATGCTGCCGGCGGCAGACCGCAGGCATTAATATCATGACCGCTAGGACGTAATATTACTGTCCGCAGTCGTTAAGAGTAGTGTAGAGCGGACCCAGACTGTAAACATCCAGATCTGCGCGGTTTCAGCGCTATCTCCAGGCCAGGCGCGGGATTCCGGGTGCACAATCCGGAATCAGCAATTAATAAACATTAAAAAAAAACAAATAAATGAGCGTTTCATACTTACCGAGACTCGGTGTCATGGCGGCACAGTGCTTCCGGGTTGCGCTTTCACTTCCTGTGCTGTGCACGCAATCACACAGCTTTCCGTGTTTTCCCCGGCCACCAGCCGTCCTCTCAGCTGTGATTGGTTCCTGGCTGACGCGCCCCCTAGCCTGTGACAGTCTCTGCCGCGGTCATCGCTTATCGCGGCTCAGTAATGGGCTGCACTCAGAGCGGGCAGTCGTGCTCTATGGCTGCTCGCTCTGAGATGTAGCAGAGCTGGATGTGTCACCGCGCGACTTCTGTGGATTACGTCGGAGCTGCAGGGTTTGTTTAGGCTTAATAAAGAGGTGAAGCAGGGTGTTTTGTACTTTATTTCAAATAAAGGATTTTTCTCTGTGTCTTGTTTATTTACTGTCACTTACAGGTTTGTGTGATGCAGGTATCTGATAGACGCCTGTGCCATCACCCAAAGCTAGGGTTTAGTAGCAGCTGTGTGCCGCTATTAACCGCTGCTATTACCCCGATTGGCACCGCATCACGCCTCCGGGAAGAGGCGGTATCGCACACAGATATGGTCACATCTAATAGATGCGGCACTACCGGGCGGCTGCGGGCTGAGGATATACCAGCCCCCAGACGGCGTTATCATGGCTGGGGATGATAACTGGGGTAACCGCACGTCGCTTTTTTTTTTTTTTTTTTTAATTATTTATTTTAAAAAAAAAAAGTTTTGTTTTTTTTTTTATTTTTCTACGCCGCAGTCACACTTGTGAGGAACTCCCGCGAGTCTGACATCACAGAACAGCTGCACACGTCTGACAGGAGCGTGCATGTGTTTCTAGGTACATGCACGCTCATGTTCAGGCAGCAGCAGGCTGTGCCGGGTGATGTCAGACTCGCACGAGTCTTACAGCGCATCACCGGCACTGCTGCACACTTCTGACAGGAGCGTGCATGTGTTTCTAGGTATCTCCTGGTAAAAATAACTGCGGCAAAAACCACGGCATAAAAATTGCGTCAAAACAACGCGTTTTTTTGCCAGGAGGTGTAGATTGGATGCAGGAATATGGTGTAAAATTAACAGCATCAAATTTGCATCCCTTGGACCCTAAAATAAAAAATAAAAAAATTCTGCCACAGGTGGAAATTTGGTGCTGAAAGCTGGTGCAGACGATTTCACCACCAAATGTGCACCTCCTGGCAAAAAATAAATGCGGCAAAAATCGAGGAAAAATAACTGTGGCAAAAACATTGCGTCAAAACACCGCGTTTTTTTGCCAGGAGGTGTAGATTAGATGCAGGAATATGGTATAAAAATGTCAGCACAAAATCTGCATCTCTTGGCCAAAAAAACTGCGCTTTTCCTGCTAGGAGATGCAGGTCTGTGAACTCAGTGACCTCCACCTGAGGTCAGGTTACCTGTGATCACAGATGAAGGACCGTGGGAACCTCCAGCTGTGACCGCAAATGACCTGAGTGACGTCACCGCTCATTGCGCAGCTCATTCATTCTCTGGAGCTCACATAGAGCGGTCGGTCATGCCGCTCTCTGTGATATTCAGATGTAGCAGACTTGAAGCGGCGCGGGACTTCTCCTGTGGATTACGTCGGAGCTGCAGGGTGTTTGGGGTTAATAAAGTGGTGAAGCAGGGGGTGTTTTGTATTTTATTTCAAATAAAGGATTGTTCTCTGTGTGTGTGTTTCATTTACTGTCACAGGTTTGTGTGATGCAGGTATCTGATAGACGCCTGTGCCATCACACAAAGCTAGGGTTTAGCAGCAGCTGTGCGCCGCTGCTAACCCTTGCTATTACCCCGATGGCACCGCATCACGCCACCGGGAAGAGCCAATAGCGCACACCGGTATGGTCGCATCTAATAGATGCGGCACTAACGGGCAGCTGCGGGCTGAGGCTATACCAGTCCCCAGCCGGCTTTATCTTCGCTGGGGATGAAGATTAGGGGGGACCGCACGTCGTTTTTTTATTTATTTATTTTTTTTGTTTTTTTTTTTTACTTGCACCGGAATTACACATGCGAGGGGCTCACGCGAGTCTGCCATGGCAGCACCCGGCAAAGCCTCGCACGTGTGACTCTAGGCACTGTATACACAGCACAGATACAGCGCGACGGCTGGGGCTGCAGCCGCGCGCTATAACTGTGCTGCCGAGTGTTTACCACCGTGAACTGACCGACAGTGCTCTGCTTTCCCTGCCCACTGACCGTCCTGGCGCCTGTGATTGGTTACAGTTAGCTGACACGCTGACACTCAGGATGGGGGCGTGTCTAGCTGCAACAAACACACGCTGGTGGGCGGGGAAAACAATATTGAATTGTCGGCTCCGGAAGGTAAAAGTGTGACCGGGAAGGAGTGTGCCGCCATGACAGCGCCTCGGTGAGTATGCCGCGCTCGCTCCTAGCCCCTCCACAAACGTTTTTAACCTCCGGATTCCGGTCCCCATTGACTTATATGGGCACCGGATTCAGGAGCGGATCGAACTTATTTTTTTTTTATTTATTTATTTTTAAATCTGGCAGTGATCCGTCGGCCCCAGATTATTGGCCGTTCGATCAGCTCTAGTTAAGAGTGTAAAAATTAAAAGTTTAAAAATTAGGAAATTTGGCAAAAATGTTGAAAATTTCACATCTTTTTCCACAAATAAACACAAAAAATATTGGCCTAAATTTACCACTAACATTAAGTACAACAAGTCACAAATTTTTTTTCCTCAGAATCATGGGGATCCGGTGAAGTGTTCCAGAGTTATTACATCATAAAGGGACACTGGTCAGAATTTGAAAAAAATTGGCCTTGTCATGAATGTGAAAACAGGCTGGGGGGGTGTGAAGGCGTTAAATGCCTGAAAATTGACAAATAATGTAGAAAGATTTTATAATTTTCAGAATTATAATGTGCCCTTGTGCCTTTGTGTGATACCACACAAAATAGTTATTTCTACTTTAGGTCGGCAGCATTTTTTCCAACTCCTTTTATTCTTTCATCAGTCTTTTTATTTATTTTTTTTTTTTATAGGATAGGAGACTTAGGTTTAGTAAGAAGTTTTTATATGTCCAATGAAATTTACAAAACCTATTTTTTGGGTAACAAATCACTTTTTGCTTCGATTGCATCTCAGTTGTTTCATTTTAAATATAAAATAGTGGAATGCAGACCTGAAATCACAAAGTCAGTCACTGTCCAAATATTTCTGGACCTAACTGTATATGATTGTACGTACATTACTGTCGGGGCACATGGACGGACTCAGAGGGGAGGGAGCTCCATTTAGCTTTTGGAATTACAGATATTGCTTTAATAGTTTCAAGGCACATTGAAATGGGCACTATTTGTGGTCACCTGGCCGCTCAAAATATGGCTACCACAAACACCCTTGGCGCTAGCTACTTTGTTTTCAAGGTCCCAGGGTTCTCTATGGAATCTCAGGGCTACTGAGGGATAGTCTACGTTGAGTAGGGGCACCACTCAACGTAGACACGCACATTGTAAATTCAGTGGATTCTTTTCACTACAGCAATGCCAATTACATGGAAGCTAAATGTGGTTTGGGCAAACAAGGGAAAAATTTTACTTTGAGAGCGGATTTTGCTGGATTGGTTTATGGAAGCCATGTTGCTTTTCAAGAACCTCTGAGCCACTAATAATGTGGAAACCGTCTGTTTTCCTTTCACAGATCATGGACCAGAGTGGGGATTGTTTTTGAGGAAGGAGTAGAAGTTTTTATTCGTATAGTTTTCACCCAAATAATATTTTTTTAGTGGCTTTTGCTACCAATATTTGGGATTCAGAGTAAACCAACAGTTGAACACCATACTCTACTGGTTCATCCTGTGGACTTGCCATTTCTACAGACATTTTACATAAAAATGTTAAAAATATAAATTTCAAGTATGTTGTGTTCAGAAATAATAATTGGGTTTTTTTTTTTCAGATGATGGTGACAGGAGATCAGAGGGAGAACTGACCTCTTCAATTGTATCCTGTGTGATCTCAAAGTCATCTGACATAGAAATTGAAGTAAATGCCATTACTCCAGATATCCCAACATCCCTTCACAGCAAAGATGTATCATCTGATCCTTTGAAACAGGTTCTCACTTCTGATTATTATTTATTTATTATTAGTGATGGGTGAGAGTGCTTGCAACTGCTTGATACTCGAACAAGCATCGGGGTGCTCAATACTCAATAGAGTGGGGGGCGTGGCCTGCACGCTGATGGCGAAGGCTGCTTGAAGGAGAGCTCTGTGCTGACAGCAGGATAAACCGGCTCTTATCAGCTCACAGATAACAGGATTACCAGCTACAGGAGGTGTGAGTAACCCCAGCCCCCAGCTAGGGGAGACCTAAAAAAACTGGCACTCCAGCCAAACTGACAGACTTCTACCCCCGGGATAGGGATCTCACCTCACCAAGCAAGATGGCTCTGGCTTCTCACTCAGCTTCTTCCCACTCCTCACAAGGAGATACAGGCTGCTTGAGAGGCTGCACAGCCATTCCTCTGACAGAGGAAACAATGCAAGCTCTGCTGAAAACGCTGAGGGCTTCCCTGCAGGCTGATCTCAGAGAAATGGTAAGAGAGCTGAAGGAAGAGATCAGGTCTCTAGGTGATCGCACAGAGCATGTAGAAACTAAAATGGCTGAACTTGCAACATCACATAACAATCTGATAGATGCTAACACAGCTTTGGAAAAGGAGGTGGATGCACTAAAACTTAAAATCAGTGATATAGAGGACAGATCCCGAAGAAATAACCTAAAAATCAGAGGGATTCCCTCATCAGTAGCAGATAAAGACCTCCAGGAATACTTCCACAAGTTTCTGCAGCTTATACTCCCTGGATGGGACACCAGAGACCTGATAGTGGACAGGATTCATAGAGTCCCTAAAGCCAAAGGCATAGATCCAGCTCTGCCTAAAGATGTCCTGGCTAGACTTCATTTCTATAAAACAAAAGAAGCTGTGCTTCACACACTGAGGGGAAATCCAGCCCTGCCAGACACTTTCATGGGACTAAAAATCTTCCCAGATCTTTCTGCTGCAACTCTTAATAAAAGAAGATAATTTGCCCACCTTTCTAAACTCCTTAGAGATCAAGACATCAAGTACAAGTGGGGTTTTCCGGTGAAGATGATAATTTTCAAAGATGGAGGCACTCACATATGTCATACTGCTTCTCAGCTGGGCAAATTGCTGGATGACTGGGGAATAGCCCACCCACCAAACCCTGGTGGGCAGGAGAATCATAGAGGCCCTCCAGACAGGATTAACCCTGAATGGTCAGTAGCTTAGCTGGGACTCCTTCCTGCTTATGGCACCTGCTGTCCCTGCTCCTGTGACACGGGATGTCATGTAGCCCCCCTGATGTTCTCGCCTATGGCGAGCGGTTATACACCGGGCACCCTACTCGGGGCAAACCGGTGTTGTTGGAATTTTTTTGTTTTTGTTCCTCTTCTCACAAATGTTCCTTAATTTTTTGTGGAAATTTCTCTCAATTCCTTGCTGGTCTAGCCCCTCTCATCCCTGATGGCGTTACTAGGAATTCAAACCCCCCTGCGGCTCCAATATGAGAATTAAGATATTGTCTATTAATGTGAACGGACTCAACTCCCCAGCAAAAAGGTCAATGATGTGGAGAGAGGTGAAAGCATCTAACTGTGATATAGCGTGCATTTAGGAGACCCACCTTCTTTCCACAGATAATAAACGGCTACTTCATCCAAGGTTCCAACACACCTTTTTTGCTAATGACTCAAAAAAAAGAGTGGCCATTTTAATAAAGAACTCAGTGGCCTTTAAATTGATAAATGTCAGTTATGGAGCGGATGTAAGATATATTATTTTGTCTTGTTATATCAACAGCGTCCCTTATACCTTGGCAACGGTCTACTCCCCAAATTCATTACAATTGACCTTTGCTAGGAAATTTTTCCAAGCATTCAAAGATACTGCCACAGGGGCGGAAATCATCTGTGGAGACTTTAATATACCTGTAATACGCTCCTTGGATTGCTCCAACACCAGCATCCCACATGCTAAGGAACTTAAGCATCTCATCAATGAATTCCATTTTCCTGACATCTGGAGATGTTTGCACGCATCAGAAAGAGACTATACATTCTTCTCTTCCAGGCATCGCTCATACAGTAGAATTGATTTCTTTTTGGTCGACAGCAAATCTATAAGTAATTGTGTGGCAGCTGATATTGGTTTAATTACTTGGACAGATCATGCGCCGATCTTTGTCTGTTCAGGGTAGCTTTAATGTTCAAAATTCCCCTAGGTGGAGACTGAATACCAGCTTGCTTGGTAGGCAGAAGGTACATGATGAAGTAGAGTCAGTGTTAACAGAATATTTTAAACTTAATAATAATGGGGAAATTTCTGACAAGACCCTGTGGGCTGCTCATAAAGCAGTAGTCAGAGGGCAGCTCATAAAAATAGCCTCCATCCAAAAACGGCAAAAAGACGCAGATATTAAATATATATTAACCCGTATTCATCACCTTGAATCCCTGAATAAAGCCAAAGCATCCCCTAACTTGACTAAAGAAATTGTAACCCATAGATTCCAACTAAGATCCCTACTCCTGCAAAAATACGAACATAATCTTAAAAAAAATAGATCGACATTTTATGCTATGGGGGATAGAGCGGGGTCCTTATTGGCAAGAAGGACGAAAAAACGTGAGATCCAATCTAACATAGAATTCCTGAGGGACCCAAACGGAACAATCACTAGACATCCCATTGAAATAGCAGAAGCATTTGCGAAATACTATGAGGCCCTGTATAATCTAAAATATGATTCCAATACGTCACAGCCGACTCAAGTGGATATACAGGGTTTCCTAGACACCCTGGATCTTCCCCGGGTCTCAGATGAGCAATTAGAGGAACTTAATCTTCCCTTTACTACACATGAAATCCTAGGTGCCATCAAAATGACTAAGTCTAACTCTGCCCCGGGCCCCGATGGGCTGCTATACGAATATTACAAACAATTTACATCCACTCTGTCCCCCTTTATGTCAAAAACCTTCAATTTTTGGCAAAATAAAGGGTCAATTTCCCCAGACAACTTAGAAGCGATTATTATCACGCTACCCAAGCCAGGGAAACCTGCAGACACCCCGGGTAATTTTAGGCCCATTTCACTCCTAAATTGTGATGTTAAAATTTATGCCAAACTAGTGGCAGATAGACTTCATAAAGTGATCCCGACCTTAGTGGCTCCAGACCAAGTTGGGTTTGTGACAGGGAGGCAATCTAAGGATGGCACCAGACGGATGCTTGACTTGATTGGACTGGTGGAGATATCGGGTGAACCCAGTGCATTCCTGTCTCTTGATGCTGAAAAAGCCTTTGACAGGGTGCACTGGGGATACCTGGAGAGAGTTCTAACAAAATTCGGGTTCTTGGGGAAGATCAAGTCATCCATTCTAGCCCTCTACTCTTACCCAAATGCGTCAGTGTTGGCATCGGGGTTTCTGTCATCTAAATTTCAAATAAGTAATGGCACCCGCCAGGGGTGTCCATTGTCTCCCGCTATTTTTGCTTTAGTGGTAGAACCTCTGGCGGAAGCTATACGAAAAAACATAGCCATTTCTGGTATAAGAGTTGGGGAATTTGAACATAAACTTGGGTTATACGCAGACGATGTGATAATTTCCTGTTCTAACCCTGTAGTTTCGATTCCAGCAGTGGTGAACACATTATCAAACTTTTCTAAAGTGTCGTATTATAAGCTTAATGCGGCAAAGTCTTTGATACTGCCGTTTAATGTACCGGTGGAGGCCAGGAGTGCGCTGGAGGGGGCCTTTCAATTCAAATGGTGCGACAGGGGGATACCTTATTTGGGTATTAAGCTGACACCATCGCAGATGTTAATTAAAGAAAATTTGGAACCTCTGATCCAAAATTTAGAAAAGGAATTGGGAAGGTATGAAAAAATATCATTGTCCTGGATGGCCAGGATACAGTCCTTTAAAATGGTTTTCTTACCCAAAATATTGTATGTGCTCAGATGCCTTCCCATCAAAATTTCTCACAAAACCCTGATGAAACTTCAATCGTTGACTAACAAATTTGTCTGGGGTAATAAAAGGGCTAGGGTCGCAGGTAAAGTGTTATACCCCCCATATGACTTAGGGGGATTGGGCACCCCAAACATATCGGCATATTATAAAGCCTTACTAATTGAATCACTAAAGGAATGGTGGCGTCCAGGTAATTCACATAGATGGGCTCAGATTGAAAATTTCCTGTCCCGCCAGGGCTCGGTCAGAAGAATGATGGAAGCAGAATATTTGAGCCGTTCACGGTTCTCCCCGTGTGTTCCCACCATGTCAGCCTCCCTGGAGGTTTGGCGAAATGACTTGATTCATAAGATTCAGATTCCTCTTTCAGAGATTTCCCTCAAGTCGTTGGAATCTCAAATTCCCTTTTTGAATCTGGCCAGGTGGGAGGGATCGGGCATTACAGTGCTGGCGGATCTATACTCTGATTTGGGTGTTAACCCCTTTAATGAAATAGTACGGGAACACCCCTCTTTAAAGGGCTGTTTCTATCAACACATCCAAATTAGTCATTTTCTGGCCTCTAAATTTCCTCCAAAGTCGAATCCTCTGTTACCTACAACAAAGGCTTTGGTATTTAAAAAGATAATTAAATCCAAAGGTATCTCCTCGACATACAAATGGCTCAATAACCCCCCCGAAGAGCAAAAATCTCCTTATATGAATAAATGGGACGTGGAGTTGAGTGTCTCTACCTCTCCTTCAAACTGGCACTCGGCATCAGCAAATATCCAAAAATATTCCAAGTGTATAAATCATCTGGAGCAACTGAAAAAAGTACACCTGCGATGGTATCGGTCCCCAGCCAACTTAGCACAGTTCCTCCCAAATTATTCGCCACATTGTTGGAAGGGCTGCCTCCAAAGGGGTACTCTTGGTCACTGCTGGTGGGCTTGTCCCAAGGTTTTCTCGTTCTGGTTGGAGGTGTTTGGCCTGATGGGTGAGCTGACAGGCAATCCTATTAATCCGAATGCAGGTCTGGCAGTGCTAAACGTGGGTATAGAGAAGTTCTCTTGGGAATCCAGGGGTTTATTAGTTCACATTCTAGTAGCTGCCAGATATTGCATAAGTTTGCACTGGAAATCCCCAAAGACGCCTACATTAGTTGAACTATATAACCGAATTAATCTCCAATGCCAATACGAGTTCTGTCTGGCTCACTCCATCCGCGCCAAAAACAAAATACTTCAGATTTGGGACACGTGGCTAAACTCTGTATATGCATCCCCTGTCAGGCATCTGTTTCCAGGGCAAACTGTTGATAATTATAAATGGGTCAAATAGGGTCAAAGAGAGTGTTACGCAGGGAGTTCACCCATACCACATGTCAATATTCAAGGTGTTTAAATCTCTGTTGTTGTTACTGCTCGGGCTACCCCGAAACGCCATCCAATTCCCTCCCCCCCTCCCCCTCCCTGGTTGCTTCCTTGCAACCATCCATGGTTCTCCCCCTCTCCCCCACCTCTCTCTCCCCTCCCCTTTCTTATCTTCCTTTCTTACTCTCAGGTTCTGGTTGTTTGGATCCCTCGTTTTGAGGATTAAAGAGTAAATTGGTAGGTTGCCTCTGTACGTATTGGGTATTGATTAACCTAAAAAAAGTTGCAACTTGCATCAGACATGATTGGTGGTGGTGTGACAGGAAATGTGAATCATAATCAAAGGTGATACTACACATGTTATAGCGTTGTTTTCTTTGTGTATTATTGCCAATGATACCTGAATTCCTCCTTTTTGTAATGTAACTTCCTACAATAAAAATTGATTGGATTAAAAAAAAAAAAATACTCAATAGAGTATCCCTGGTGCTTGAGCACCATGCTCGAGTCCCCACGCCACAAATTAGCTTGACTACAGGCATTACTGTGATTGGCCCGCCACATTGCATCATCGGGTCTATATAAGATCCGGTAATGCACCTTTCGGCTCACTACCGGTGTAAGGAGAGCTGCTGGAAAAGGGATAGTACATTTGAATGATTATTGCCTTTCAGTTTTTTGCTGCTGCAATGTAAAAAATCTAATCTATTCTCTTATTATACCACTCTTAGCTGCATTTAGTGTAGAGCAAGCTGCTGGAGAAGGCCTAGTGTATTAGAGGCATCTAGGCAAGTATTATAGCTTTATAGTCCTTGCTGCTGCAACATGAAAAATCTATTCTATTCACTAATACTACTCTTAGCTTCATTTAGTGTATGGAGAGTTGCAGGAGAAAGGCTAGTTTAGCATTAGAGGCATCTAGGCAGGGGTTATTGCCTTACAGTCCTTGCTACTACAACGTAAAACTAAAAGTACTTTTCCAACCTACATCTGTCCTATTTTAGCCCCTATTAATACAGCTCTTAGCTGAAAATCTAATTTAAAATACGCAAGTCATGCGGTATGGGATGGGCAAGTGGACGTGCTGCTGATGGTGCAAATGTGGCGCCCCTGACCTGGTCAGGCACCACTGAGTACTGCACTCAGGCTGAGTGAGTACAAACAGGTAATCCCAAAGGCTGACTAGGATGTGGACACAGACAGACACATAGTACCCAGAGACACACACACAGCTTAGAGGGGATCCCTGGGCAGACCCAGGTGGGGGCGGAGCCCCAGTGTCTCAGCTAGTGGTGGGTAGTGGGACTGGAAGCTAGAGAGTGTGCAGAGGCAGTCAAAGGAGGAGGAGTGGAGCAGCCGAGTCTGCTAGTGGAGTGCTGAGAAGCTAGGCAGACCCTGCACCTGTAGTGGCTGCTGGCGGGGGAGAACGGCTACCCAGTGGGGCAGCCTGAAAACCACCTAGTGAAGAGGTGGCTGAATAAGGGGAATACCGATAGGCCAGGCCCGCACGGGGAAACAGGTCCCCAGAGCAGGAAGCCATTTATTCGGCCTGCTAAACCTGCTGGTGAGGGTGCTGTATGTACCTCACCGAACAACACAGAGCCTGCAGCATCAACAGCAACGAGGGGGCCCACAAGTAACAGAGGGCAAGAAGCCAGCATTACTTGATCCACGCTGTCAGCAAACAGGCCAGAAAGGGGAGAAGAGGCAGTTGCAAGTTCCCTGGGTGATCCCAGAGCACTCCAAGTCGGGGTCACCTCAAAAACTAGAAGGGCTAGGAAGGCGAGTCAGCCGTCACCCCTACGTCAGACTGAAGATACCTGGTTCCACCCTGGTTGATCACAGCATCGCCCGGGTTGTCTCACTGTACCAGCAGAAAAGTGAGTAAAAACCCTGAAAGGCATTGCTGCCTGTGTGTGAGTTACTCTGCGACCTGCGGCACTACGCACTTACACCTGAGCCCTGGGGCCAGCCTCACTCTCGGGAGGCCATAACACCAGACTGCATTTACTATCAGCCCCAGGTGCTCCCCAAACTGCAGTGGCGGTCACTCACTGACTGCATAACCGAGAGTGGCGTCATGATTCCCATTGAATTTAACCTGACTGACCTGTTGCCAGAAGATTCCCAGCACGTGAAGTCCCTGAAGACTCGGAGGCGACCTGAAGGTAACGGGGCTTTACACATGCAGAGGCTGTGGGCCAAGTGAAACTGCCTTCTGCGGGCATATAACCAACACACTCATCTATGAGATCTGTTTTCCTCTCTCACTTTGCAGGGGGGGCACAGGACACCACTGTTGAAGACAGAACAGTGCAAACAGGTGGTGGTTTTGATGGCAGATAATGCTTCCAGTCTGTTTCCCAGACATGGTCCAGTATCACTGGCCAAGCGTCTGGACCACATAATCCTCACCCTGATCCTCTTTTCTCCAACCATGGCAAGTCTCAGGAGACAAGTGATCCCACACTGGGACACTTCGAGGAGCTGTTTACATTTACATGTTTTGTTTCTGGCTTCTCGACCTGCACATTTCTAGAGGGACACAGGGAGGTTGTAGCAGTGATGCCCAAATATTTGAGCAGCCTTGGTCACAGGAAGATGATGGTGGAGAATGGCAATTACTGTCTCAAGAGGTGAAGGATGATGATGAGACACAGTTGCCAACAAGTCAGGAGGAAGACCAGAGTGCCGAAGTGGAAGACGACGTGGTGGATGATGAAGTCACTGACCCAACCTGGGAAGGTGGCATGCAGAGCAAGGACAGCAGTGCAGAGGGGGAATGATCCGCTGCACTGCAACAGGCAGGAAGAGGCACTAGGGTGGCCAGAGGGAGTAGGTGTTATACTTTTTGCCATAGCACACACATGTGGCAAGTTCTCAGGCCAAGGGTTAGATGTACCCAAGTCTGGCACTTTTTTAAAGAAAGAGCAGGGGCCCGACCACCTCCAGGATGCTCAGTCACTTGCAATTAAAGCACCCGTCTAGGTGGGCCAAACGCCTGGGTCCACAATCCGTGTGTATCGGTGACACCAATACCTCTTCTCCTCTGCTACATGCTTGCCAATCCCCTTGTCCAGGATGCAGGCACGAATGCCTTCCACCCTGCACCTGTGGTTACACATTCGTAAGTACAGTATCATCACCAATCATGTCTAGTTCTTTGTCCCAGCGCAGCGTGCAGCTGTCCCGTCCCTACCCCTGGCCTTGGAATGCAAGCTGAAAAAACGCAGCCACCAACCCTCAGGCCCAAATGTTAATCACTTGAAGTTAGTGCTTAAGCTTTACTAGTGTAAAAGTCCCACTCTTTTTTAAATTGTAACAAAAATGTATTCTGAGGCCTTCCTCTACGTGTCTTCTAGTTTGTACTGCAATCCCTCTTTTAAATAAATATGGTGAGAGATGGCCCGACTATTAAGGCCATGTGCACACGTTGCATTTTTGCTGATTTTTTTTTTTTTTTTGCAGTTTTTGTTCATGAGTTTTATGCAAAGTAAAAGTTGATTTTTACTGGGCCAGAAAAACTAGGAGAAATTACAAATTTAATACACACTATTTTTTTTTCTCCAGACTGAAATGGAAAACAGCTGCATTTTTGAAAGGAGAATGCCAATTCTTTCAGCATTTTTTTGTTGGTTTTCTTTTTTACACTGAAAACAACGAGAGTGCAAAAAACTCTACATGTGAACATAGCCTAAGGGGTGGGGTGGAGGTGGCGTTTTTCTTTTTTTTTTTTCTAATTTTCTCCCCTTTTTTTTTTTTTTCTTCTTTAAATTGCCTTATTTACCTGCCCTTATACAGGAAAGAATGTATCTTCAAATCGATTTTACAGAAACATTTTTTATCTTCGGGTTTGTATGTTTTATTGTTGCTCTGTAAAAGCGGCGTAATACTCTGCCAACATTATTCCCAGCAGTGACCTGGAAGTCAGAGATGCGTCCAGGCGTATTCCCCATGCTGTTCCCATTCCATTTGAATGCTGTTTACATTAGTGATGGGCAAACCCAAACTGTAAAGTTGTAACTGCTCAGATTCGGACACCCAGGTAATTAAATAAAAAAAGTAAAGGAAAAAGAAAATTAAATAAAGCAGGAGCCTTCTACTTATAGGCTCTCTCGCGTGTCTGTAACATTACTTCCAGGTCTGGTCATTAGCCTCGCACATATTCACTGCTTCTCCGTCCTGGTGTCTGTGATTGGTTGCAGTAAGAACGCGCCCCCACCCTATGTGATAGCGTGTGTGTGTGATTGTTTGGAATCACACACACTTTCTGCTTACCTATTGTGTAAAAATATATCCCCCCTATTGTGATATCCAGCGTAGAGAATACAGCTACGGGCTGCAGCCGCCAGCCATGTGCTTATCTTGGCTGTGTGTCTGTGCTGTCCCTCCTCTTCCCAATTTTGATAACCAGCCATTATAAAGCTGGGGGCTGGTATTCTCAGGCCGCTAATGCTTTTCCGTCTGAAAACATAAGGCTGCAATTTGAACATGCCCCCATCACGTGACAGAAATGACATCATACCTAGCAGCCTACCATCTACCACTATGAGAGGCAGAAAGTGAGGAAACCCGTCTGCTCTCAGTTCTTCACCCCGCACAGTATAATGTTCCCACAGTACCATCGTCATTCCACCCAGACAGTATAGTACCATACATCCAACCAATTAGGTAATAAACATTAAAATTAAAAAATATCTAAAAATGTTAGTTATAGAAGATTTTTTTTTTTATATTTACGTATATATTTATATCTATAAAAAAGAATACATATATGTTTCCTCTTTTTATATTTTTACATGGAATTCTATATGATATTGCATCAGCTCATGTTTTCCCATTCAGGTCCCTACAATATCGGATCCTCTCAGTGGAGATCTTCTATATAAGAGAATTTTCCTGATATACCCGTCAATGATGAATATGGACAGGGTCGAGATGGTGGAGAGGATATTACACCTCACCCAAGAGATCCTCTTCCGGCTTACTGGAGAGGTGAGAGATTCTGATGACGTCACATTACATCATTCTTATCTATGGAAATAACAGATGGACAGAACTGGAGAGGTGAGGACTCTGGAAATGTCTGTAGTGAGATTTATTACTGTGTCTCTCCATAACCAGGATTACACAGTAGTGAAGAAGACCTCTAGTGAGCGCTGTCAGGACCCTGTGTCTGAGGGATGGGGAAGACCCCTGAGCCCAATCACGGGGCCCCCCACCTCACCCCCCGATACATGAGGACATCAATGACCAGAAGATCCTAGAACTCACCTACAAGATGATTAAGCTGCTGACTGGAGAGGTGACACTGCTGGGAATGCTGGGACATTATACAATAACGCTATGAAGGGATCGGGGGGTGACTGTATCATTGTATGTGTCAGGTTCCTATAAGGACTCAAGATGTCACCATCTATTTCTCCATGGAGGAGTGGGAGTATTTAGAAGGACACAAAGATCTGTATGAGGACATCATGATGGAGGTTCCCCAGCCCCTCACATCACCAGGTAATAGACAGGACTAAATACACACGGCCTATAATTATCTATATGTAAGGAATAAAATCAGTCCCTGTATATGTTTTCTCCAGTTCTATCCAGTAAGAGGACAACACCAGAGAGATATCCCCATCCTCTTCTCCCACAGGACTGCAAACAAGAAGACCCCGATGTTCCTCAGGATCATCAGGTAGATGGAGAGAAGGTGTCATGAAATCTCCCTATGATGTGTAGATGGCTGTGAAGGTCTTGTGCTCAGTTTTGTTTTATCCTCCAGTATTATATGTGTTATACTTGTGTAATGAGAGCGGTGGAGATGGCAGGATTAGAGATGATCATAGATGTGACTTCTCCATCTGTCTGTGACTTTTACAATATTTTTTTCAGGCTGAAGATGTGACCGATATTAATACTACAGAGACATATGTGAGGGGGGATGAGCGGAGTAAAGAGGAGATTCCTACATATGGCTACCCAGGTGAGTAGTGACCACTAAATGCAGAGGAGTCACAGACTTTTCTCAGTCACCGGCTGTGGCTGCTGTATCGCTATTCTCCTTCAGTTGGAATTGTTCATATTACCGTATTTTTCGCTTTATAAGACGCACCTGATAAGACGCACCCCCAAATTTGGTGAAGGAAAAGAGAATTATTATTTTTTTAATGTTAAATGGGGTCCGTCTTATAATGCCAGTGTCCGTCTAACATCATATAGGGTATATGTCCCTCATAGCCCCCCATCCTAAAATTAGCACCCTTAATCTGGATATGGCCCCCTTATATTGAATATAGCCCCCTTGTGCTGGCACACGTCCCCCAGTGATGCCACATGTCCCCCATTGATGGCATACGTCTACGTCCCCTATTTCTGGCAAACGTCCCCTATTTATGGCACATGTCCCCCTGTGCTGGCACGCGTCCCCTATTGCTGGCAGCCTGGCACAAGTCTCCTATTGCTGGCACAAGTCTCTTATTTCTGGCACACGTCCCCTACAGCTGGCACACGTCCCCTACAGCTGGCACACGTTCCCTACAGCTGGCACAGGTCTCCTATAGATGGCACACACCTCCTACAGCAGGCACAGGTCACCTATGGATGGCACACGTTCCCCTGTGCTGCCCATGGCCCCCTATGGATGGCACACGTTCCCCTGTGCTGCCCATGGCCCCCTATGGATGGCACACGTTCCCCTGTGCTGCCCATGGCTCCCTATGGATGGCACACGTTCCCCTGTGCTGCCCATGGCCCCCTATGGATGGCACTCGTTCCCCTGTGCTGCGCATGGTCCCCTATGGATGGCACACGTTCCCCTGTGCTGCCCATGGTCCCCTATGGATGGCACACGTTCCCCTGTGCTGCCCATGGCCCCCTATGGATGGCACTCGTTCCCCTGTGCTGCCCATGGCCCCCTATGGATGGCACACGTTCCCCTGTGCTGCCCATGGCCCCCTATGGATGGCACACGTTCCCCTGTGCTGCCCATGGCCCCCTATGGATGGCACACGTTCCCCTGTGCTGCCCATGGCCCCCTATGGATGGCACACGTTCCCCTGTGCTGCCCATGGCTCCCTATGGATGGCACACGTTCCCCTGTGCTGCCCATGGCCCCCTATGGATGGCACACGTTCCCCTGTGCTGCCCATGGTCCCCTATGGATGGCACACGTTCCCCTGTGCTGCCCATGGTCCCCTATGGATGGCACACGTTCCCCTGTGCTGCCCATGGCCCCCTATGGATGGCACACGTTCCCCTGTGCTGCCCATGGTCCCCTATGGATGGCACACGTTCTTCTGTGCTGCCCATGGTCCCCTATGGATGGCACACGTTCCCCTGTGCTGCCCATGGTCCCCTATGGATGGCACACGTTCCCCTGTGCTGCCCATGGCCCCCTATGGATGGCACACGTTCCCCTGTGCTGCCCATGGTCCCCTATGGATGGCACACGTTCTTCTGTGCTGCCCATGGTCCCCTATGGATGGCACACGTTCCCCTGTGCTGCCCATGGTCCCCTATGGATGGCACAAATCCCCCTGTGTTTGATATGGCCCCCATGCTGCTACCCATAGTAAAATAAAACACTCTTTTCTTACCTTCTCAGCGCTGTTCCCCTTCGTGTCTCTCTCCTGGTTCTCGCTGCCGATCATGTGATCGGCACAGCAGAGTGATATCATCTCTGCGTGCCTGATGACAGCGGCAGCAGGAGACCGGGGAGAAACGCTGGAGGGGGTAAGTAAAGCTTTTTTATTTTAGGATGAGCAGCAGCATCAGGGCCATATCTAACACAGGGGGTGGGGCATGTGCCATCAAAGGGGAGCACAGGCACATATAATATGCGCCACTCCCCCAGCCCATCACCGCGGTGCGGTTTCAGCACCATGGTGATGGACAGCGGCAGAGCATATTATATGAGTGGGAGCAGGAGATCTCCTGCTGGCTTCTGTATCCCTCACCAGCCCCCAGCAGCGCTCCAGATCTGCCCCCACCTCCCCTGGACTATATAACATATATATATATATATATATATATATATATATATATATATATATATATATATATATATATATATATATATATATACATATATATATATATACATATATATATATATATATATATATATATATATATACATATATATATATATATATATATATATATATATACATATATATATATATGCATATATAGATAAATAAACAAAAATCATACATGAACTACACAATACGTAAATTCTAGAATACCCGATGCGTAGAATCGGGCCACCTTCTAGTATATATTATATATATATATATATATATATATATATATATATATATATATATATATATATATATATATATATATATATATATGTATATATATATATATATGTATATATATATATATATATATATATATATATATATATATATATATATATATATATATATATATATATATATATATATATATATATACATATATATATATATACATATATATATATATACATATATATATATATATATATATATATATACATATATATATATATATATATATATATATATATATATATACATATATATATATATGCATATATAGATAAATAAACAAAAATCATACATGAACTACACAATACGTAAATTCTAGAATACCCGATGCGTAGAATCGGGCCACCTTCTAGTATATATTATATATATATATATATATATATATATATATATATATATATATATATATATATATATATATATATATATATATATATATATATACTAGAAGGTGGCCCGATTCTACGCATCGGGTATTCTAGAATTTACGTATTGTGTAGTTCATGTATGATTTTTGTTTATTTATTTATATATACATATATATATTTCTTCATCGTTCCTTATGGGAGACCCAGACCATGGGTGCATAGCTTCTGCCTCCGGAGGACACACAAAGTACTACACTAAAAAGTGTAGCTCCTCCCTCCGAGCATATACACCCCCTGGATGACCAAATCTAGCCAGTTCAATGCTTTGTGTTCAGGAGGATCACACATGCATTTTCATCTGATTTTTGATTTTAAAGAGTTGGAAGAAAAGCGGGTCCAAGCTGGACCCCCGGCATGTCCCTTCTCACCCCACTGTGTCGGTGGTGCTGTTAAGGTTGATTTCAAGGCTGGAGCCTTTACATGCCGCGCTCCTTCACCATCCCTCGGGCTCTGGCTTGAAGTGGGAGCCAGCACGGTTCTCACTGCTTTGCAGGAGACCGGTCTCCATCCGCAGCCCTCTCAGGACCCTGCCGGACGGAGCACTCATCCCTCAGGGACCTGGCCCTGCGTCTCTCAAGCGAAGTATTGAGACGTTATTGTCAGGGGGTCCCTTGCATTTTTTATTGTTGGGGAGAGTGTGTGAGTGATTTTGGTGACATTTCCGGCCGGTTCTCTGGGTTTCCCCTGAGAACCGCGCCGAGGGTGCCTGCTCGCCGGCCGCACTGTAAAATGTAGTCCCCGGCTTCAGCTGCGGCATACTTTCGGTTTCACTGCCCCTGCATGTCAGTCATGCAGAGGGACAGTGCGGCGCCGCCCACCGGCCGTTCAGCAGAGGGGAGGACACTCCTCTCTGAGGAGATGTTTCCCTCCCCTGTATATCCCCTTGGCCCTCCGGTTCCCGCTCTTGGACTAGGCCCCGCCCCCCCTCCTCACTCCGGCGCCATTTTCTCAGCGTTCTCACACTGATCGGCGCTGGCTGCTGCATCTCTGCAACCTGTCTGGGGGTCCGAGCTGTGGAATCCGGAGGGCATACAAATCGGTCTGGTAAGCCACAACCTCTGGTTGTGGACTTTATTATACACTCTCTGGGGGTCATTCTGAAGGAGTGTATTCTTACTGCAGAGCCTCCACCTCAGCAGCATGTCTCACACTAGGAGCAAGGCTGCAAGGCTGTACTCCATATACACTGCATGTAAGCTCGTACTGCCTGAACCGAGCACATATCCTCATTGTGATGCCTGCTCTAACATGGTGGTGCCTCAGCCTGGAGTCTCCCCAGTGGTCCCTCAGGCTGCTCCGGCCCCGGTGGCTGAACCCCCGGCTTGGGTAGAATTGTTTACTAAGTCTATCTCCCAGTCCTTTGCTGACTCCATGGGAGAGCTGTCCCGTACTCTGCTGAGCATGCATCAGCCCCCTTCACAGGGTGCCTCTGCTGCTTCGGCTCGCTCTCCAGAGCTCACAGAGGATTCTTCATCTGCTCCCAGACCCCGTCCTCCTAAAAGGAAACGCAGGGACCCCTCTCCTTCCTCGTCCCGCGGCTCCGATTCACGAGCCGATTCACAGGACGAGGAGGATGTCTTTACTGGGGGCTCGGACGCTACCTCCATGTGCCCCATTGATCTGACTGAGGGGGATGCAGATGTTAGTGATTTCATTGCGTCCATTAATTCTGTACTGGACCTCAATCCGCCAGTATCAGAGGAGCAACCCTCTCTGGCAGAAAAGCACCAGTTTACTTTGCCTAAGAGACCAAGGAGTGTGTTCTTTAACCACTCCAGTTTATAGACTACTGTGTCCAAGCCCAGAGCCTGTCCTGACAAACGCTTTCCTAAGCGTGGTTCTGATGACCGTTTTCCTTTTCCAGCAGAGGTGGTCAAGGAGTGGGCTCTCTCACCAAAGGTGGACCCTCCGGTGTCTAGACTCTCAGCCCGGACCGTTGTGTCGGTGGCTGATGGCACCTCACTCAAGGATCCCACTGACCGCCAGGTTGACCTCCTGGCCAAGTCTGTCTATGAGGCGACAGGGGCCTCGTTCTCCCCATCTTTTGCTGCAGTGTGGGCTCTCAAAGCCATCTCTGCTTCTCTGGAGGAGATGCATACCCTCACTAGGGACTCTATGCCTGAATTGGTTGCTTTAACTTCCCAGGCTTCAGCCTTTTCAGCCTACGCCATGTCTGCCATGCTGGAGGCCTCTCACCGCACTGCGGTGGCCTCCGCCAATTCCCTCGCTATCCGCAGGATCTTGTGGCTTCGTGAGTGGAAGGCGGATGCTTCCTCAAAGAAGTACCTTGCTGGGCTCCCATTTGCTGGGTCCAGGCTGTTCGGTGAACAGCTGGATGAAATTATTAAGGAGGCTACTGGCGGGAAGAGTACTTCCTTGCCACAGACTAAAGCCAGGAAACCTGTCCAGGGCAGGAACCAGTCGAGGTTTCGTTCCTTTCGTTCCTCTAACTGGTCATCCTCTAAGCCCGCGGCCCCGTCCACTAACTCGGCCAAGGACCAGAAGCCCACCTGGCGCAAGAAGCCGCGTCCACAAGGGTCCGCAGGAGCTGCTGCCACCAAGGCAGCCTCCTCTTGACTATCTGGCCGAGCCAGCAACGTCCTTGGTCGGTGGCAGGCTCTCCCACTTTGGCGACGTGTGGTTTCAACACGTCTCCGACCAGTGGGTGCGGGAGTGCGCAAATATATATATATATATATATATATATATATATATATATATATATATATATATATATATATATATATATATATATATATATATATATATATATATATATATATAAATACACACACACAGACACACACCCGTGTATTCGGATTATAAGATGCACCCCCTACATTCCCCCAAAATTTGGGGGAACAAAAGTGCGTCTTATAAAGCGAAAAATATGGTATATCCTTGTTGCAATGAGGTATTACATCCTTTATGATGGTGTCATAATTGCTATACCTCTTGGTGGAAGTAATACATGGGATTTTCTTACATAGGTGGTTAAGTAGGTTTTCCTTTTTACATTTATTTGCTTTCTTGTATCTAGTAGATCGTACATTTTATTCTCTGCATGTGAAATGGTTATGGTAAAGCCGTGCACTGGTGGAGTTTGTTGTAATGTTTTATTTTAGAATGGCAGAAATCCCCATAATGTGACTGCATTTTGGAAATTATTCCAGTCAGTGATTTAATCTGGGGGCTTGTTTTTTGTGGGATGAGTAGAAGTTTTATTGTCATCATTTTTGTTTGCATAACATTTTTGGTGGCTTTTTATTCCTATATTTGGAAGACCGAATGATCAAACAGTTGAACTTCACACTCTACTGGTTCGTGCCATGAGGTCTTCTATTAGACTGTGAACTGTCATTGTCTTAGTGAATAATTCCATTTCACTACATAACTTATTTCTATGGATATTTTGAGTGCAGATTTTAAAAATGTAAATTTCAGGGACATTTTCTTTCAAAAATAATAATTTATTTTATTCCCAGCAGATGACTGCACCAGGAGATCAGAGGGACAACTCACATCTTCAATTGTTAAATCAGTTTTATCATGTGTAATCTCAAGGTCTTCTGAAGTTAATAACATTACTCCAGATATCCCATTATCCCTTCACAGTAAATGTCAATCAGTTGATCCTTTGGAACAGGTCCTATGCCCTGACGCTATACAGACTGCAAAGAAGCCAATTTCACATTCAGAATATGAAAATGTTTCCCTTGAAACATCTTTTGTTAACCAGCATAAAATTAACACAGAGGAGAAGAGATTTTCTTGTTCCAAATGTGGAAAATATTTTACCCAAAAAACAAATCTTGTTAGGCATGAGAGAATTCATACTGGGGAAAAGCCATATTCATGTGCAGAATGTGGGAAATGTTTTGCATATAAATTATTTCTTGATATACACCAGAGAAGTCATACAGGGGAGAAGCCATATTTATGTTCAGAGTGTGGGAACTGTTTTTCAAATAAATCAGCTCTTATTACACACCAGAGAAGTCATACAGGGGAGAAACCTTATTATTGTTCAGAATGTGGGAGATATTTTGCCAGAAAGTATAGTCTTGTTAAACACCAGAGAACTCACACAGGGGAGAAGCCATATTCATGTTCAGAGTGTGGGAAATTTTTGGCCACAAGTAATGGTCTTGTTAGTCACAAGAGAACTCACACAGGGGAGAAGCCATATTCATGTTCAGAGTGTGGGAAATGTTTTGCCACAAATGCTAGTCTTGTTATTCACCAGAGAAATCACAAAGGTGAGAAGCCATATTCATGTTCAGTATGTGGGAAATGTTGGGCAAATAAATCAAGTCTTGGTTTACACAAGAAAATTCACTCAGAGGAGAGGCCTTTTTCCTGTTCAGAATGTGGGAAAGGTTTTAAACAAAAAGGCCACTTAGTTAGACATAAAAAATCCCACATGGTGAGTTCCCTTTATGATTCCACTCCCCCACAAAGCTCTCCACAGGCCTGCACTACCCTATACCTCATCCCAACAAGCCTACAACCTACAATAACCCTCAGTCCAGTATACCCCTGCGCAACCAGCTCTGTCCTCACCTATTGTACCATCACCCATTCCCTGTAGACTGTAAGCCCTCGCGGGCAGGGTCCTCTCTCCTCATATACCAGTCTGTTTTGTACTGTTAATGATTGTTGTACGTATACCCTCTTTCACTTGTAAAGCGCCATGTAATAAATGGCGTTATAATAATTAATAATGATAATAATAATCCCTCAACTCTCTATCATCCTACCAGCCCCCTCTCTTCCACAAACGAGCTTAGACTAACATCTCCATAATTCGAACTTCAAACCTCCATCTCCAAGACTTTTCTTGTGCTGTTTTTGCCTCAGTATTTGTAGCCAAAACAAGGAGTGGAACAGTCGGAGGAAAAGTATAATAGAAACACGAGCATCACTTCTGCATTTTTACCTACTCCTGGTTTTGCCTTACAAATACTGTGGTAAAAAACTCACCAAATATTCAATGTGTACATGTGGCCTTTTAGTAGGAAAATATGGTATATTAGAATACAAAATATATGCAGTTATGAATACAGTGAAGGAAATAATTTATTTGATCCCTTGCTGATTTTGTAAGTTTGCTCACTGACAGACATGATCAGCCTATAATTTTAAGGGTAGGTTAATTTTAACAGTGAGAGAATATCCAAAATAAAATCCAGAAAATCACATTGTGTAAATTATATAAATTTATTTGCATTTTGAAGAGAAAAGTAAGTATTTGATCCCCTACCAAACATTAAGGCTATGTGCCCACGCTACAGGATTTACCGCGGATTTACCGCGGATTTTGCCGCGGATTTGCCGAAAATCTGCAGCAGCAGCACTTCCAAGCCATTTCAATGGCATTTTGGAAATGCTGTGCCCATGCTGCGGATTTTTCCGCGGCGGATTTGCCGCGGATTTTGATCCGGAAAAATCTGCAGCATGTCAATTGTTTGGTGCAGATTTGGTGCGGATTTTTGGCTTTGAATGGGGAAAAAAAAAAAAAAAAAATCCGCGGCAAATCCGCGGTAAATCCGCGGCAAATCCGCGGGTGCGGATGTGCCGCGAAAGTCGCGGATTTTCAGGCAAAAAAATCCGCAGGGACATTCTAGCGTGGGCACATAGCCTAAGAATTCTGGCTCCTACAGACCACTTAGATGCTCCTAACCAGCTCGTTACTTGCATTAAAGACAGCTGTCTTAAATTGTTAGGGCTGCTTCTCACTTGCGAGTTTCTCGCAGTAGAGCAATGCGAGAAAATCTCGCATTGGAATCGGACACGTTAGTCAATGATTCAGTTCGCATTTGCGATTTTTTTTTTTTTTTTTTTTTTTTTTTTTTTCTCAGTCCAAATCAGACTGAGAAAAAAATCTCAGCATGCTGCTTTTTTGCGAGTTTCTCGAACCATTTTTCTCAATGATTCCCTATGGAAGCGGATTAAAAGTAGGATCACACACGTGCACCAGCGTTCACATTTGCGAGTGTGGCAGGAACTATGCTCATTAAATATTCAACAGATGAATGTGACATCACATTCCCAAACGTAAATTAACTGACACATGTGTAATCACTCTTATCTAGTTAAGATGTTGCAGGAAACTAGCATCGCAAACGCGACACACACGCGTCGCACACGCGAGCAAAATCATTAATTTATTCAGAAATAGCATCGCACTTGCATTGCACTCGGACCTAACGTGAACTAAAATCAGCCGAGTTTTTTTCAGCACTGTCAGACCGATTTTACTCGCATAGATGTGTTTCCAGCCTAACATGTATAAAAGACTCCTGTCTGTAGACTCAATTATCAGTCAGACTCTAACCTCTACAACATCGGCAATACCACAGAGCTTTCTAAGGATGTCAGGGACCTGCACAAGGCTGGAATGGGCTACAAAACCATAAGAAAGATGCTGAGTGAGACGTAGACAACTATTGCTGCAATGGAAGAAATACAAAATGAGTGTCAATTGACATTGATCTGGGGCACCATACAAAATCTCACCCTGTGGAGTATCCAGGATCATGAGGAAGGTGAGAGATCAGCCTAAAACTACACAGGGGGAATTTGTTAATGATCTCAAGGCAGCTGGGACAAGTGTCCCCAAGAAAACCATTGGTAACACATTACGCCGTAATGGATTAAAATCCTGCAGTGCCCGCAAAGTCCCACTGCTCAAGAAGGCACAAGTGCAGGCCCATCTGGAGTTTGCCATTGAACACCAGGATGATTCTGAGAGTGATTTGGAGAAGGTACTGTGGTCAGATGAGACAAAAATTGAGCTCTTTGGCCTTATCTCATCTCGCTGTGTTTGGAGGAAGAGAACAGCGTCCCCCACTGTCGTGTGGAGGTGGAAAGATTATCTTTTTTTGGTGTTTCTCTGTTAAAGGCACAGGACTACTTCACGCATCAATGGAAGGAGCCATGTACCATAAAATCCTGAGTGACAATCTACTTCCCTCCGCCAGGACATTAAAAATTGGTCATGGCTGGGTCTTCCAGCACGGCAATGACCCAAAACTTACAGCAAAGGCAAGAAAGAAGTGGCTCAAAAAGAAGCACATTAAGGTCATGGAGTGGCCAAGCCAATCTTCAGATCTTAATCCCATAGAAAATGTATGGAGGAGCTGAAGCTCTGAGTTGCCAAGCGACAGCCTCAAAATCTTAATGATTTAGAGATGATCTGCAAAGAGGAGTGGACCAAAATTCCTCCTCACGTGCGCAAACCTCAACATCAACTACAAAAAGTTTGACTGCTGTGCTTGCCAACAAGGGTTTTGCCATCAAGTATTAAGTCTTGTTTGCCAGAGGGAACAAATACTTATTTCTCTCTTCAAAATGCAAAAAAATTTATACAATGTGATTTTCTGGAATTTATTTTGGATATTCTATCTCACTGTTAACATTAACCTACCCGTAACCCCTTCACCCCTGGGCAATTTTCAGTTTTTCCAGTTTTGTTTTTGGGTTTTTTTTTTGCTCCCCTTCTTTCAAGAGCTTTAACTTTTTTTTTTTTTCCTGTCAATCTTGCCATATGAGGGCTTATTTTTTGCAGGATGAGTTCTACTTTTAAGTGAAACCATAAAAGTGTTACCATATAGTATACTGGAAAATGGCAAAAATATTCCAAGTGCAAAAAAAAATTTGCAAAAAAAGTGCGTTTGCAAGATTTTTTTTGGGATAGTTTATTCACAGTGTTCACTGATGTGTCGGTGTGATGCCTCAGGTCGGTATATGTTTGTAGACACCAAACATGTATAGGTTTACTTTTATCTAAGAGGTTCAAAAAAATTCAGAAGTTTGTCCAAAAAAAAGTCGCACTTTTTGCACCATTTGCCGTGATACGTAGTGTTCTCATTTTTCGGGATCTACAGCTCATTGATGACATATTTTTTGCGTCTTAAGCTGACATTTTTAACGGTACAATTTTTGCACAGAAGCGCCGTTTTGATTCCCTGTTATCGCATTTTGCGCAAAATTCGTGGCGACCAACAAACGGAATTTTGCTGTTTGGAATTTTTTTGACACTACTCCATTTACCGATCAGATTGTTTGATTTTATATTTTTATAGGGTGTTTCTGAACGCAGCAATAATAAATGTCGGTTTTTTATTTTTTTAACCCTTTAATTTTCAATGTGTACAAAAGGGGGGTGATTTGAACATTTAGTTTTTTTGTTTTTTTTTTTAATTTTTAAAACTTTACTTTTTTTTTTTTTTTTATTTTATTTTATTAGTCCTCCTAGGGGACTATAATGATCAGCAGTCTGATCGCTCATTCTTTCTTGTAGATCAGAGGAGCATTGCTCTGATGTGCACAAAAGCAGCTCTCCTCTCACACACGCCCCTCTGCCGGCTGTAAGAGTAGCTGACTCATGATAGGTACAGGAGTCCTCACATAACCCTGTGCTACCATGGCAACAATCGGATCCACATTATCACATCACGTGACTTCCGATGGCCCCGGGTAAGTGAATTCTTATCATTCAACTGACATGTGCAGCAATCGTTGCCGGCGGCAGCAGGCAGGGATTGACCTGACACGATCCATGGCGTACCCAGTACGTCATGTGTCGTGAAGAGGTTAAAATTATAGACTGATCTTGTCTTTGTCAGTGGTCAAACTTACAAAATTAGCAAGGGATCAAATAATTATTTCTTTCACGGTATCTTTCATCCAAAAAGCAATATACAATGTGCAGAGAGTACTTCACATGGTTATACATTCATATACAGTGGAACATTGGTTTACAAGAACAATCCATTCTGGGAGTGTGCTTGTAAACCAATTTAATCGTCTAACAAGGCAAAAATTCCCATAGGAAATAATTCAAGCTCAGACAATTCGTTCCACTCCTTGTTCAATGTCCCATCCTGGTCCCTTATTGTGCCATTCCACACACGCACAAACACGCACGCGCACACATACATATTATGCTCACCTTACCTTCTGTTCCATCGCTGGCCTCCCGGTTCTTGTAGTTCGCCGGTACAGGATGTGTATCAGGTAACCATCGCGACAGATGCCCCGGAGCTTCCGCTGCCAGAGAGCTGACATCAAAGCAGGAGCCGCTTACCTCTGATTGGCCAGCGCACTGCCTTTAAGTAGCGGCTGACAGCGGAAGTTCCTGTCACGATGGTTATCTGATACACATCCTGTACCGGCGAACTACAAGAACCATGAGGCCGGCAATGGAACGGAAGGTAAGGTGAGTATAAAAGGTGTTTGTGCGGACTGCAAGAGCGGGTCAGAGCGCGGTAAAACTACGGAACCGGAAGTGTGTGCGGTAAGAATTTGCTCGTACGGCAAAGCTTGCTCATAAACTGAGTTACAAATTTACAGCAAGCTTTGCTCGTTTAGCGAAATGCTCACAAACTGGGTTACTCGTAAACCGAGGTTCCACTGTACATAACTATATGGACAAATATTACAACCTTGGCCCCCCCCCCAAAAAAAATACCCAAAATGTCCTCCTCCCTTTTTTCTTCCTCAGTTCCAATCTCCGTGGCCTGCCATTAGTCACTTTTTTTTTTCCGCACAATCTTCATGTCTGAACAATGTCTGTAACTTCTCTATGCGACAATAATAAACATGTTCACATTATAGATGAGTCCGTACACAGATTTCAGAAGATTTTATCAAGTCAAAATTTCTGAGGGACATATTGTGATTGTTTATGCTGCCTTCATTTTTAGATATTCATATGAAGGGGTTGGATTTTTTTTGTATTTTCTTTACAAATTCTTCAATAAAACAATTATTTGAGTAAAAAAAATCTTCAAATTACTGCTTAAAAATTAGAATATTTTTGTAAGAACAACTTTAAAAATTATATTTAACGCAGAAATGTTGCCCTATTGAAAAGTCATGCACTCAATAGTTGGTCGGGGCTCCTTTTGCATGAATTACTGTATCAATGTGGCATGGCGGCGATCAGCCTGTGGCACTGCTGAGGTGTTATGGAAGCCAAGGTTGCTTTGATAGCAGCCTTCAACTCGTCTGCATTGTTGGGTCTGGTGTCCTCTCATCTTCCTCTTGACAATACCCCATAGATTCTCTTTGGGGTTTAGGTCAGGCGAGTTTGCTGGCCAATCAAGCATGGTGATATTGTGGTTATTAAACCAGGTATTGGTACTTTTGGCAGTGTGGACAGGTGCCAAGTCCTGCTGGAAAATGATATTTACATCTCCAAAAAACTTGTCAGCAGAGGGAAGCATCAAGTGGTCTAAAATTTCTTCGTAGATGGCTGTGCTGACTTTGGTCTTGATAACATACAGTGGACCTACACCAGCAGATGACATGGCTCCCCAAATTGTGGAAACTTCACAGTAGACCTCAAGTAGCTTGAATTGTGGCCTCTCCACTCTTCCTCCAGACTCTGGTACCTTGATTTTCAAATGAAATGCAAAATTTACTTTCATCTGTAAACAACACCTCGGACTACCGAGCAACAGTCTAGTTCTTTTTCTCTTTGGACCAGGTAAGATGCTTCTGGTGTTGCCTATTGGTTATGAGTGGCTTGACACAAGGAATGCGATACTTGTAGGACATGTTTTGGATACGTCTGTGTGTAGTGGCTCTTGAAGCATTGACTCCAGCAGCAGTCCACTCTTTGACAATCTCCCCCAAATTTTTCAATGGCCTTTTCTTAACTGCAGACTTGAAAGGATTGTTATCCCAGTTGCTTGTGCACCTTTTTCTACCTCACTTTTTCCTTCCACTCAACTTTCCATTAATATGCTTGGATACAGCACTCTGTGAACAGCCAGATGCCTTAGCAATTACTTGTTGTACCTTACCCTCTTTGTGGAGTGTGTCAATGACTGCCTTCTAGACATTTGTCAAGTCAGCAGTCTTCCCCATGATTGTGTAGCCTACTGAACCAGACTAAGGGACCATTTTAAAAGCTTAGGAAGCCTTTGTAGGTGTTTTGGGTTAATTGCTCTAATTTCTGAGATGACTTTGGGTTTTCATTGGCTGTAAGCCATAATCATCAACATTAACAGAAATAAACACTTGAAACAGATTACTCGGTTTGTATTAAATAACTGAAAAAAAACCCTTTGTTGTTACTCTAATTTATTGAGCAGCCCTTGTATGTATAGTAGTTTTTTAACCATCATTGGAAACTGATCCCTTCACAGCAAATATTGGAACTTCGGGGCACCCATTTCATCAAATCTGTGGATTTATAAGTAACTAAGAAAATAATGTTTTTTGTATGTATTGATCCATTTATTTCACTTTTTTTTTTTTTAAAAGGACCAACTACCAGGATTTTCATATATAAACTAAAGTCAGTGCTATACTAGAGCGATCATGCTTATTCTAAACATATATTTATTAGTTACTCCAGGGAGTTAATATTACCACCAAATCAATATATACTGTATTTCTCAGTAAGGGCAATAGTGATTAAAACTTAGCTATTAATTGCTATAGTTAAAAAAGCTATAAAAGCACACATACTACATATATAAGACAAACAAATGACTCAATTCAGAATTCACAAGTAAATTCAACCAGTTCCCGTTGAATCAGAAAGCAGAACCAGAAAAAAAAAACCTATCCCATTTGGGTCTCAATGAGAACAAGATCTCCCGGTACAACAATGTCACGGAGTGTACTTGCTAGTCCCTGATATCTTAATTCATACAGTGGGGGGTGGTAATTTTTTACCAGACGACACAATACCCTCCTCACAATACAATACACAATGTGCCCAATTGGACTAACAGGAAAAATCTCACCTGGTTTTGTGATGGCCTGGGAGTGTTCTGTGCTATTCCTGTGTCCTGATAGGTGAGGGTGGGGGGGGATTTTTACTTCAAGCCACACAATACCGTCCCATTAGACAGGCCATGGATTGAGTCTCCCAACAACGCTCCCGACACGTTTTGTCTGTTACCAATCAGGGCAGCAGGGGTACAAAGTGTAGATGAACATTGTTCGCATCTGTTGCTCGTGTCCGGGGATAGGTGAAATAAATTGCCAAAAAACAAACAAACCACAGAGAGAATACCCCGTTAAAATTTAACTTTTACTAATATCATTAAAAGGTCAAGTGACCAAATGACATACACAAATGAAAAATGATAGGGTATTTACTGACAATAGCCAGGTGGGAGGTAGAAAATAAGAGAACACTGGCCCTAATTGGCCCTAAAGTGTCTCTCCCTACCTGGCAATGGAGGGTAGACTTCTTAGGGTTGCGACGCCCCCATTCAACGACGGGAAACCCTCACTAGCCCTATTAAACCCTACCACAAAACACCAAATAATCACATATCAATATCCCCCTTTGCAATGCAGCAGTGGGTAATAGGGCAGCTTAACTGAAATGTAGTTCAGAGGCGCAGTCCAGACGTGTTTCCTCCCAAAGATGTTAGGGTTTCCTCAGGGGACACAGACCAGGGAATCCATAGCAAATGCAAAAGCCTCCCTGGAATACCAGATAGATGGTGTATAGGGGTGATAGTTTACCCTGCTTTATCGGCTGTGGCCTGGTTGTATATATTTTGATTGTTATGGCTGGATTTCTGTCTGGACCTGTGGATACTAGTGGCTGGCTGGTTGAGGCTAGGGAGGTTATTTTCTGAGAGTGAGTGTGAGGGTACCTCGGCGACTGAGCCTTCACTTCGTTCACTTTTTTCTACTTTACTTGAAGCTTATAAGGAACACATTAAGTCCTGGTGGGAGGTTGTCGCTTGAGGGTTATATCAGACAGAAAATTATACCTAAAGGCCTAAGAATTAACATCGCCCCTGCACCGAGGTGTAGAACACCTACCCTGATTGAAAAGTGAGGAAAGGAACTTACAGCTTCCCTTAGACTTATGCAAATTCTCCTTTAGGAAAAGATCACCTTGGAAAAGACCTCGGCTAGACTTGCTAGTCTTATTGGTAACATTTTGAAATTTAAATCCTCCCCTGATTTTGCTAAAAAGGAAGAAAACCTTAAATCATTGATTGAGAAATACCAGTATAATATAAACGAGAGAAAACATAAGCGATTCCAGAGGGATTTGGCAGAATTTAAAGAGAAATCAGCATACCACATCTCGGGGCAGGATTCTACTACCTCTAAAGGCCCAGTCACACTAAACAACATCGCTGCTAACGAACAACTTTTGTGACGTAACAGCGATGTTGCTAGTGATGTTGCTTAGTGTGACATCCAGCAACAACCCGGCCCCTGCTGTGAGGTCGTTGGTTGTTGCTGAATGTCCTGGGCCATTTTTTAGTTGTTGCTCTCCCGCTGTGAAGCACACATCGCTGTGTGTGACAGCGACAGAGCAACAACTAAATGTGCAGACAGCAGGAGCCGGCTTCTGCGGACTCTGGTAACCACAGTAAACATCGGGTAACCAAGAAGCCCTTACCTTGGTTACCCGATATTTACCTCGTTACCAGCCTCCGCCGCTCTCAGCTGTCAGTGCTGGCTCCTGCTCTGTGCACATGTAGCTGCAGTACACATCGGGTAATTAACCCCATGTGTACTGTAGCTAGGAGAGCAGGGAGCCAGCGCTAAGCAGTGTGCACGGCTCCCTGCTCTCTGCACATGTAGCTGCAGTACACATCGGGTAATTAACCCCATGTGTACTGTAGCTAGGAGAGCAGGGAGCCAGCGCTAAGCGGTGTGCGCTGGTTACCAAGGTAAATATCAGGTTGGTTACCCGATATTTACCTTAGTTACCAAGTGCAGCATCGCTTCCACGCGGCGCTCCTGGCTGGGGGCTGGTCACTGGTGAGCTCACCAGCAACTCGTGTAGCCACGCTCCAGCGATTCCTGCCAGGTCAGGTTGCTGGTGGGATCGCTGGAGCGTCGCAGTGTGACATCTCACCAGCAACCTCCTAGCAACTTACCAGCGATCCCTATCAGGTTGGATCGTTGTTGGGATCGCTGGTAAGTTGTTTAGTGTGACTGGGCCTTAACGATCTGTCTTCATCAGACCGTGAAAACTCTGATCACGAGTCTAGAGGGGGAAGAATGTGGTAGAGGCTGCCAAAATAAATGGCTAAACAAAGGTGGGATGAAAACAAGATAGGCTACCAAAAACACTGTACAGGGCACTGGTACCAATGTATCTTCATCCTCTTTATCTTTTTTAGAGGATCAAGAGCTTTTTCTGGAAAGGTTGCGGAGCAGAACGAGGCCTTCTGTGGGACGAAAAATGTAATACACCAAATTTTTTACTTTTAGTGGGCCAGCTGATAAGAGTAATATTAACCTTTCCTCTTATACACTATCAAAAGATGAGAGGGCAGTCCTCCATGCTGGTCTGTCTTTTGTGCCTACCCCACGTTTTGATCCTTTTTTTGTGGATTAAAGACTTGAACCTTTTCTCACATAAGCTAAAATGGAAAAGGTGTTTTAGTCTTAATGATAAAAATAAATGTCTACAACTGGGTATTACAGCCGATGATCTTTCTGATCTTAGGCTTTTGGATCAACTATTTGAGGAGGGACAACGGGGAATAGGAGAAGGTCCTTTTTCAGGTTTGAAGCCCACTAGTACCAAAATGCCACCGAATACGGACGTCGGAAGTGTTGACATTTTTTTTACAGCTTGTCACCAGAGATATTGGTTGTATCAACCGACGTGAGGATCCTATTTCGTCTAAGTTATCTCCTGCACTTAAGAAGGCACTTGAAGATCTAAGTTGTTAACAACTCCTCTATAGTTATTAAACCTTCTGACAAAGGGGGAAATACTGTTATGAATAGGGCTAAATATGTGTCTGTGTAAAACCATTCTTTCAGACGGAGAGACTTGTGAAGTTCTCAGGAGGGATCCATCAAGTCACTATAGTGGACAACTAATGCACATTCTTGACAGAGCATTAGTTATGGGGTTACTCTAAGAGTGAATTTGATTTCATGATGCATAAATATCCCACTATAGCCACGTTCTACGCCCTTCCTAAGATTCATAAGGGGGTGATCCCCCTGAGGGGTAGACCTATAGTGTCCGGGATCGGGGCACTCTGTCAAAATAGCAGTATATATGTGGATCAGATGTTGAGACCCTTTGTTACTGCCCTCCCTTCATATGTAAGAGACACCACTGATCTACCAAACAGGATCGAGGGGCTTACGTTTGAACCAGGTACTTTCCTGGCCTCGATCAACGTTGAAACACTCTATAGTAGTATCAGGCATGACGTTGGACTTAGGGCGGTAGAATTTTTTCTAAAAACTTAACTTAAGGTGTACATTTGGTTGCACATAATCAATTTCTTCTGGAACATCTTGATTTCATCCATCAGCATAATTTTTTTTCTTTATAATGACAAGTTTTACCACCAACTCGGGGCACGGCAGTGGGGAGCCCCTGTGCTCCCTCTTATGCTAACTTGCTCCTGGGTTGGTGGGAGGACCAGGTTGTATTCAGGGATGAGGATGTCACATGGACCCTTTACATTTGTTTTTTGGGGTATGTACATAGATGACATCCTCGTCCTCTGCTCCGGTGAACGTTCCTCCTTTGAAGGATTTGTAGAGGCTCTTAACAACGAGGTAGGGTTAACATTCACCTCCGAATTTGAGGGTGACTGTATTCACTTTCTTGATATCACCATCCGTAAACTGGACAATGGTACACTGAAGAGCACCATTTTTCGTAAGCCCACCGCAACAAACAATCTTCTTCGGTGGGAGATCTCTCATCTGCACCCCTCAAGTGCGGTATCCCCAAGGGACAATTTCTGAGGATTTGGAGAAATTGTTCCTCTTTGGTTGATTATGATAGACAGGCCTCTAATCTTAAAATGAGGTTTGCCTATAGGGGGTATCCAAGGGGTACTATTGATGCTGCTTATTTGTATGCCAGGAGGGAAAATAGGACTTGACTTCTGTCACACAAAGAAGTGACTTAGACCATCTCACACGTTTAATAGGAACCTATGATGACCAAAATGACAAACTTATGGGGATCCTTAGGAGACACTGGGGCATTCTTAGAGCCGACCCAGACATTGCCAAATTTATTACACAAAGACCATCAGTGACATTCAGACAGGAGAGGTCTTTTAAGGACTCGGTGGTACATAGTCATTTTTCTGCACCTCGAGTCTCCACCTGGCTTGACAATAGGACGTCTGGTACAAACAGATACGGCATTTGCAGCTTCTGTAACTGGATTACACCTTCTAGTTCCTTTACAAGCAGTGCCACCCACTGTGTAGTTCACAACAGACCTTTTGCTAATTGTCGCACGGTGGGGGTTGTCGTGGAAACCCCTTTCCTGGGAGAGCTAATTTAGGGTGAGATGCAAAGTGATCTCCAGATCTGACCGTGTTGGTCCAATTAATAGCGATGCATCGGAGACAAACACAAGAACACACAGGCAATGTCCGTGTACCAGGCTTTGTCTGAATCTCAGATGCCCAAACAGTAGTTTATTAAAACCACAAAAGAAAAGGAGACTGCTTAGTACATGACCAAAAATGGAATGACAATTGGAAATAACAAAATTGTAAATTATGGATCCTGCTGAATTTTTTAAAACCAGATCTGTCCAGTTTTCTGGACTTTCAGTAACAAAGAAACTTAAGACAAAGGCCTCTTTAAAGAGACTACACCCAGTGCTATTGCTTTTATGAATAACACTTATAAAGCTAATACAAAATTATTAAAGATATATAAATTGCTTAAATGATCAAAACTTAAAATAAAATATTAACCATAACAATTCCTCCCTTTTTATTATTTACAGACAATTTATCCATCAGCTATATCCCCATGCTATGACAGCCTGGAGGGGCCAACCCCGTTCACCGATACATATCTTGTTTGTAAATTTCATCATATATATTTACTAAGGGAGCACTGAGGTATTTTTCACATGTGGTAACTGACGGCCTGTCATACTTTATCTTACATGTCTCTTTTCGTAGTGTTGTCATAACAAATATACCAATTTTAGCAGCTACATACACTAGTAGTACCAACATTCCCATCTGTAGAATGCCCATCAGCCACCCACTTATACCTGAGAACTAAATTGTCGGGGACATTTGTCTGCAGCTCGTTTATATAGGAAATGTTTGGGTAAAGCACTTATATCTAGAACACCATGACATATATGAAGGTAACGGCATAAGGCGTGCAGAGGTGTCGATCCCCTCTGCGCCCCGGGGAAGTCATTTATAGGCCTGGTGACCACATATTAGATATAAATCCTTAGAAATTATGCAGTGTATTATTTCAGTGGTTCTCCCAACACAACGTATATAAGTCAAAAGTTATTTGCCTCGGTTTGGCACACCAAGTTCAGCTGTTTTTGAGACAGACCTCATTCCTTCAGAATGTCTTAGGCTATGTGCGCACGTTGCGTTCTATTACGCAGCGTAAATAGTCACTGCATGTGCGTCTCAGAACGCAGCCGAAAAGCTGCGTTCTGAGACGCATTCGGCAGAACGCAACGTGCGCACATTCCTGCAGAATTCATGCGTTCTGGATGCTTGCTCTGCCATAGACAGAGTGGGAAAAGCATCCAGAGCGCACATTTTTGACAGTGCGGTCCCACTCGGCTCTGCTGCATCCCCATAGACTCGCAGCAGAGCCGACTGGGACTGCACTGTCAAAAAGAGCACTTGGCTGGCTGCGGGAGACAGCCGCGCGATCAGAATGAACTCGGGTGAACTTCACCCGACTTCATTGTGATCGCGGCTCTGTGTTTGTGCCGCTGCTTGATTTGCGGTCACAGGTGAATGACTCACCGGTGACCGCAAATCTGAGTGACTGCAGTGAGCCACGTGATCACCGGTGCCGTCACTCAGGTTACCGCTGCCAGCTCGAGTCCTCCACCTGAGACCGCGGGTAACCTGAGAGACGTCCCCGCACACATCCCGACATTTCCGCACACATCCCGACATTACCATCCACATCCTGACATTACCGATCACATCTTGACATCCCCGCCCACATCCCGACATTACCGCCTACATCCCCGCACACATCCCGACATTACCGCCTGCCAGGGTGGATAAAAATCTATGTTTTTTAAAAAAAAAATCGGATTTTTTTGATTTAAATCGGATTTTTTTTTCAATAAACTGCTTTTTGAGGAAAATATTTTACCATCCAAAGGTTCTTCCATCATGAGATAAAGCTGAGTTGTTTAACTCAGTAGAATAAAGGCTGTATATGTGTAACATTCACAATGCCATGCTCTTCCAGAGGTTTCTGTAGGATTAGTGGGCAGTTTCTCTCCTATATTATCACAGACGCTCGTTTTACTTACGCAGTTCTCAAAACTGAATTTGATTCCGCAGAGGTCCCAGCCTCTTCTTCACGGAAAAAGACCTTAATCCTATTGTTCTACAAACCTATGAATACAGAATCAACCCTTTCAGTGCCAAGTCCAAGAAGTTAGACAATATGTTTCTGATTGTTTGGAGTGGAATAGATCTGCACAACACAAGAAGAATGTGAATCTAAGTGTGAGGAGGAGGAAGGGCAAGCAGACAAGAAAATGAAAGTGAAACTTTGAGCACAATACTGCAGCATAGCCACAAACAGACAAGTCTGGATCTGTTTGTGTGTACGATCTGAGGTTTATTACATTCTTTCCTTATAATGGCAGCAGGCCGTAAAAGAGACCCAGTTTGGGAATATTTTAATGAAGCTCCTTCGCCTATCGGTAAGGCAGGCATGCGTGCAAAATGCAAACGATGCAACAAAGAGATGCAAGGCCTGGTGGCGCGAATGAGGCTACATCATGAGAAGTGCAGTGATGAAGATGACCAAAGAAACACTTCTGAACAGGCAGGATCTTCAGGTTGGTAAACATTTTTATTAAATCCTATTTCTAAAGACTGAACTGTCATGTGTGAGAAAAATTATATTTCTTATTATTACTGCATGTTACTGTCATTTGATACAGTTATGAAGAAAAACAAATATTCCTTTTGGGGCAGGGGCAGTGAAGTGTTGTGTACAATAAGCAGAAATTGTATAATAAACAATAAAATAACAGCATTGACTTTTTTTGTTTAGGGGAATTCATGGATTCTGGAAACTATCCACCTCCAAGATCACCATCATCCTGTTCTACAGTTTCAGAGTTATCCATCCAGGATAGTGCTTCATTAGCAGCAGCATCATCATCAGACACCCACAGCCACATATCACCATCACCCAAAAGGAAGAAAAAACCTTTACCTCCTGGAACCACCATAGATAGGTTTGTGATAAGAACTAGCAGATTAGAAAAAGAGTTGATTGATGAAAAAATTGTCCAGTTCATTTATGCAACGAACTCTTCTTTCCGTCTGACTGAGAACCCACATTTCATTAATATGGTTCAGTCACTGAGACCAGGATACAGTCCACCCAGCAGAGCTGATGCTGCAGGGAAACTGCTGGATCAAGTGTATGACAGAGAAATGGAGCAATGAGCAACAGCTCTGGAGGGTAAAATTGTTAACCTAAGTATTGATGGGTGGAGTAATGTCCACAATGATCCTACTGTATGTGCTTGTATAACAACAGAAGAAGGTAAAGTCTTCCTTGCACAAACAACTGATACGTCAGTAAATGCACACACCGCAGAATACTTACAAGAAGTGGCAGTAAAAGCTATAACGACATGTGAACAAAAATTCAAATGTCTAGTACGCAGTTTGGTCACTGACAATGCTGCAAACGTATCCAAGATGAGAAGAGATTTAGAAGAGCAGGGAGGGAATACAAAGCTGCTAATAACATATGGTTGCAGTGCTCATTTGCTGCACCTCTTAGCCAAAGACTTAAGTGTTCCAGAAATAAAGGCTAATGTTGTTGAAATTGCTAAATACTTCCGTAATAATCATTTTGCTGCAGCAGCTCTGAAAAGGATGGGTGGAACCAAGCTAACGCTCCTACAAGATGTTAGATGGAACTCTGTGGTGGACTGTTTTGAGCAGTATATCAAAAACTGGTCTATTCTGATGACACTTTGTGATGAAAATCGAGATAAAATAGATGGCACTGTCACGGCCAAAATCCTCAACATTGGGCTTAAGACAAATGTTGAACATATGCTGAGCTTCCTGAAACCCATCTCTCAAGCTTTAAACAAAATACAGAAAAATACCTGTTTTATTGCGGATGCTGTTGAAATTTGGAAGGAACTGAGTGAACACTTAAAAACAGAACTACACATGGACAGAATTAAATTACAAGCAGTAAACAAACGAATGGGACAAGCACGGACTCCAGCTCATTTTTTGGCAAATATTGTCAATATCCAATATCTGGGTCAAAACCTAAGTGCTGAGGAAGAGGAGTTAGCTATGACATGGGTATCCAGCAATCATCCATCTTTAATGCCAACTATAATAAACTTCAGAGCTAAGGGGGAACCATTCAAGAAATATATGTTTGCTGAAGATATTTTAAGGAAGGTCACACCAGTAAACTGGTGGAAGTCACTTAAGCGCTTGGATTTAGAGACTGTTCAAGTAATGATTTCACTTTTAACAGCAGTAGCTTCTTCTGCAGGCGTTGAAAGAATATTCTCTTCCTTTGGACTCATTCATTCTAAATTGAGAAATCGGTTGGGACCCAATAAAGCAGGAAAGCTTGTTTTTCTTTTCCAGATTATGAATAGGAACAAAGAAGAAGATGATGAAGATGACGACAAGTGACCTACAGAGGACAGCAGGGACAGTAGTATTTAAGTTTTTCATGTGTCGGCTGGGCTGACAGTCTAAGTTTCTTAATATATATCTATATATTTTGTTTAGCCAAATTAGTTAACAAACATGGATGTTTGTTTAAGCAAATAACTTATGCTGTAATGTTGTTATTGTTTCAGTTGAATAAATCTATTTAAATTGTTATTAAGGTCAGGATTATTTTTCTCCTTCCTAAGTACTACAGAACAGTGGTGTCCAAATATGAATGATTAACCCATTAAACTGGGGAGAAAAAAGTAATATAAAAAGTGATTCTAAAAATCTTCATCTACTTGCATGTTAAAGTAACAAGAACTAGTTTAGGTAGAAACTTTGATTTAAATCACTGATTTAAATCAAGCCTTACTGACTAGTGATTTAAATCGTGATTTAAATCAGTTAGATTTAAATCAAATCCACCCTGCCGCCTGCATCCCCGCACACATCCCGACATTACCGCCTACATGCCCGCACACATCCCGACATTACCGCCGACATCCCCGCACACATGCCGACATTACCGCCGACATCCCCGCACACATGCCGACATTACCGCCGACATCCCCGCACACATCACGACATTACCGCCGACATCCCCGCACACATCCCGACATTACCGCCGACATTCCCGCACACATCCCGACATTACCGCCGACATCCCCGCACACTTCCCGACATTACCGCCGACATCCCCGCACACATCCCGACATTACCGCCGACATCCCCGCACACATCCCGACATTACCGCCGACATCCCCGCACACATCCCGACATTACCGCCGACATCCCCGCACACATCCCGACATTACCTCCGACATTCCCGCACACATCCCGACATTACCGCCGACATCCCCGCACACATCCCGACATTACCGCCGACATCCCCGCACACATGCCGACATTACCGCCGACATCCCCGCACACATCCCGAAATTACCGCCGACATCCCCGCACACATCCCGACATTACCGCCGACATCCCCGCACACATCCCGACATTACCGCCTACATCCCCGCACACATCCCGACATTACCGCCGACATCCCCGCACACATCCCGACATTACCGCCGACATTCCCGCACACATCCCGACATTACCGCCGACATCCCCGCACACATCCCGACATTACCGCCGACATCCCCGCACACATCCCGACATTACCGCCGACATCCCCGCACACATCCCGACATTACCGCCGACATCCCCGCACACATCCCGACATTACCGCCGACATCCCCGCACACATCCCGACATTACTGCCTACATCTCCGCACACATCCCGACATTACCGCCTACATCCCCGCACACATCCCGACATTACCGCCTACATCCCCGCACACATCCCGACATCCCCGCACACATCCCGACATTACTGCCTACATCCCCGCACACATCCCGACATCCTCACCCACATCCCGATATCCTCACCCACATCCCGACATCCTCACCCACATCCCGACATTACCACCCACATCCCGACATTACTACCCACATCCCCGCACACATCCTGACATTACCGCCTACATCCCCGCACACATCCTGACATTACCGCCTACATCCCCGCACACATCCTGACATTACCGCCTACATCCCCGCACACATCCTGACATTACCGCCTACATCCCCGCACACATCCTGACATTACCGCCTATATCCCCGCACACATCCTGACATTACCGCCGCCATCCCCGCACACATCCCGACACTACAGCCCTCATCATCACCGCACACACAGGCATTACCTCAGTGACGTCCCCGCTGACAGCACGATTCACTTCAGTTGCTGCGTGGAGCGGACAGGAGCGGCGGTGTTCTACTGACGCTCCTGTCAGCTTCATGTAGCAGAGCTGGATGTGTCGTGGAACCTCGTGGATTACGCCGGACCTGGAGGTGTGTTTGGGGATTTTAATAAAGTGGCGAAAGAGGGTGGTTTTTGTCTTTTATTTCAAATAAAGGATTTTTTGGGTGTATGAGTTTATTTACTTTCAACAGGTTAATCATTGGGGGTGTCTCATAGACGCCTGCAACGATTAACTAGGACTTAGTGGCAGCTATGGGCTGCCATTAACTCCTTATTACCCAGATTGCCACCGCACCAGGGCAGTTCTGGATGAGCCGGGTACAGTCCCGGGACTGTCGCATCTAATCCATGCGGCAATTCCGGGCGGCTGCTGGCTGATATTTTTAGGCTGGGGGGCGCCTCATAACGTGGGGCTCTCCATCCTGAGAATACCAGCCTTCAGCCGTGTGGCTTTACCCTGGCTGGTATCAGAATTGGGGGGGACCGCACGACGTTTTTTTTTAATTTATTTATTTTACTGTACTACATAGACCCGCCCACCGGCGGCTGTGATTGGTTGCAGTGAGACAGCTGTCACACAGCATGATGGCGTGTCTGACTGCAACCAATCATAGGCGCTGGTGGGCGGGGGAAGCAAGCAATACGAGATTGAATAATGGGCGGCCGGCATTTTCAAAAGCAGGAGAAGCCGCCGGAGCAGTGACAGCAGTACAGCTGATCGGTGAGTAAGAGAGAGGGGGAAGAGGGACAGACCGACAGAGAGAGAGAGCGAGACAGACAGACAGAGAGAGAGACCGACATTACAACCAATACGCACAAAAGAAGTGACATGTCACTTCTTAGAACGCGCGCTTCAGGCAGCAGCCGAATCGCTGCGCTCTAATACGCCACGTGCGCACGGCTCCTGCATAATCTTCATGGATTATGCTGGGGATGCAGGACGCATGCAGTTACGCTGCGGTGCAGATCGCAGCGTAACTGCATGTAAATACGCAACGTGCGCACATAGCCTTAGACTCAAAATGTTAGTTAAATTAGTAAAGTTGTTCACAAGTCTACACAGGATGTGTAAACCACAGTTCACTATTGCTCAAAACATCCATGGTCACTTTTCTGGAAACAACTATCATCACGAATAATTGAAGTTCTCTCACAGTTTTTCCAGCCCTAAAGGTACCGTCACACTTAGCGACGCTCCAGCGATCCCACCAGCAACCTGACCTGGCAGGGATCGCTGGAGCGTCGCTACACGGGTTGCTGGTGAGCTGTTAAACAGGCAGATCTCACCAGTGACCAGCCCCCAGCCAGCAGCGACGCGTGGAAGCGATGCTGCGCTTGGTAACTAAGGTAAATATCGGGTAACCAACATGATATTTACCTTGGTTACCAGCGCGCACCGCTTAGCGCTGGCTCCCTGCACTCCTAGCCAGAGTACACATCGGGTTAATTACCCGATGTGTAGTCTGGCTATGTGTGCAGGCAGCAGGGAGCCGGCACTGACCGCGTGAGCGCGGCGCACGCTGGTAACGAAGGTAAATATCGGGTAACCAAGGAAAGGGCTTCTTGGTTACCCGATATTTACATTGGTAACCAGCGTCCACAGAAGCCGGCTCCCTGCTCACTGCACATTCAGTTGTTGCTCTCTCGCTGTCACACACAGCGATGTGTGCTTCACAGCGGGAGAGCAACAACTAAAAAATGGCCCAGGACATTCAGCAACAACTAGCGACCTCACAGCAGGGGCCAGGTTGTTGCTGGATGTCATACACAGCAACATCGCTAGCAACATCGCTGTTGCGTCACAAAAGTCGTGCCTCAGCAGAGATGTTGCTACCGATGTTCCTTAGTGAGACGTGGCCTTTAGAGTGTGGGCATCACAGGCTTAACTTAAAGTCCTCATATAGGGTCAGGGAATCTGCGAGATATGGCGTAGAAGTAGAAGATATTGGGCTCGGTGTGCATATCCAACAGTTCTTACTGCTTTAGAGTCCATATCTTTGAACAGAACTTGGTGATGCTTTATCAGTTTGTTATCACAGTCCTCTTTTCGTGCCTCATTGATACAGGTACAGTTGCCATCAGCATAATCCAAAAGGCAGAGTGGTTATCTTTGTACCTTTGCCTTGGAGCTTGACAGAAGTGGCAGTGGTTAGCATCACTTAGAATGGCTCCTTGTATCTAGGCGCCAATGGTCTCCTTATGTGTCTCTTGACCACGACCCAGTCACCTGGTGCCGGTGTGTGTGTGCGGCGCTTATAAACTTGGGGTCTGGGATGGAGGAAAGAACACAGTTATGAGCAACAGTCAGATGTTTGTGCAACTCAGGGACATATTCAGTGAGAAAGGCATACAAGGCCTGCAATTGCTGTGGGAAATATAATTCTGTCTCAGGAACACTACCAAACAGTATTTCATATGGGGACAGCTTCTTTACACCTCTTCGGGCAGTTCTCACTGAAAACAATGTAATGGGCAAGCAATCTACCCAGGACAAGTGTGTTTCCTCCATGCACTTTAATTTAAGAGTACCGTTAAAGCGTTCCACCTTCCCACTACTTTGTGGGTGATAGGGAACATTGAAAGCGTGTTCTATTCCGAAAGTAGCCATGATCTGTTTCATTTAATTCTCCATTGAAGTAAGCACCTCTGTTACTTTCTATAGTTTTGGGAAACCCATATCTGCAAACCACCTTACTTCTTACTTTCTTGATGGTAGTTGTGGTCTTTGTATTATCTTTCATCACGGTCTAAGCTTCAGACATACCAGGACATGTTCATAAGTACCCACCTTAGGCAGCAGTATGTAGTCCACCTGCAGTCTCTGAAATGAGTAATCTGGTTTTGGTGCTGAATTTCTGTGGAACTTAAATAGGCCTACTGGGGCTGTGTTTTGCACAAACAAGACATACTTTGCAGCCGTATTTGGGAATCCTGGGGCATACCAGTTATGTAGCACTACTGCACACATCATACCTTTTGCACAGGGGAATGTGCCAGGGCAGCCATCATGGGAAACAGGCAGCGAGGGAGCAAAATCCGCATGTTTACCTGCCATACCCCTGACTCTGACCATACAGCGCATTGCATTCTGTTCATTTGAGGGGGCCTGGGTCTGGAAGACCTGAAACAGTTCACGATCAATGGCCACTGGGGCCGGTATGGTGCCAGCCTCCTTTGCTGAAAGGTGGCGCCCCGCATTCTCGGTCACTAAGCTCCCTGAGAGGGCTATGTCTGTTATGGCCAGTATTCCTGTCAGAGGTAGTCGTGCTGCTTCTTTAGCCGTCTTGTCGGCCAGTGCATTGCCTACTACAAGGGGAGTTTGTTCCCGTGCGTGTGCCGATACTTTGACTATGGCTGCCCTTTGGGGAGTGGTGAGTGCTGTGAGTAGCTGCTCTACCGCCTGCGCATTCTTTAAGGGTTTGCCAACAGAGGTCAGGAAATTACAGCTCCGCCAAATGATGCCAAAGTCGTGTGCTACCCCAAAAGCGTATTGTGAGTCAGAAAATACATTACTCCTCTTACCTTTTCCCAGATTGCACATTGCAGCGAATGCTTTCAGCTGAACCTCTTGCACAGAGTAGCTTGAAGGGAATGGTTCTTACTGCCTTACCATTGTGGACTACTGCATACCCGGTGATGAACAGTCCTTGATCATTGTCCAAAGCTCTGGAATCATCTATAAAATACTCAGCAGAGGGTACATCAGTGATATTTGGTTAGTGAGTGGTACATCAGTGATATTTGCCAAGTGCTTTGTTTCTGCCTCCACCAATGCCTGACAGTCATGTGTCATATCAAACTGAACTTCATCTGCTAGTTTGAAAAACAGGGGCAAGTCTTGTCTCATGGTCCCTCCCACAGGGACATATCTTGGCTCACAGTCCCTCCCACTTCCTCATCCTAATATTCTCCTCCCTTTTCTACGATCCACTGTTAATCATGCAGCTGGATTTAGACCATTACAGTTTGAGAGCATTATGGGGGAATGTAAAGAGGGAAAAGCTTAATATTTGTTCGGCCTTTATACTGAAAAATGGTGGGTCTGAGCCTGTTGGAGTCTTTCAGATACAGCATGGAGTGACTGTCCTCTGTCTTTCTAATAGAGTCCTGAAACAGCTTCCCCAGCTTTCACACAAGCAGATGTCACCGTAATAACTGGATATAGCATCCCAAAGTAATACTCTGGAGGGCGCTGTCTGCCACCGTGTTCTTGGGTGAGGACGCCGGATATACTGTATGTCCAGCCTGCTTGTGGCGGTAAAGGGTTAAAGGTTTTTCCCAAGTCCATTTTGCTTATGTGACCACAACTGTCTGGGTTTATTCTCGAGTCAAACAACTAGCTTTGGGAATTGTCAGTCAGGGTTAGGAGACTACACAGGGTGCCTTCTTTTTAGGGAGGGGGGGGGGGTCACCTTTGGCCCATTTAGGGTACATTCTATGCAGGTCCCAATTTTCTGCAACATGTCTGTCCTTAAATTAATGAGTAAATATGAGAAAACTAAAACCAGGGTCACAAAATGGGAACAGTGAATGTACTCCCCGGGGGATGACAATGGGGTTGTGGGAGACATCTGAATTGTCAGTTTCCTATGGTGGAGGGGCTCAGGATAGTAGCTGTTGCCTTTTTTGGGACATTTGTCCCCTCAAAAAAAAACCAAAACAAACCCTTTTTGCCCACAAGCCCAACCTTTTATATTGCTGTAGTATAAGCCTTTAAAGGGAAGGTATCGCGTTTTTTTTATTTTTGTATTAATAATAGTGATTATGAAATCAAGTATTTTTAATACAAAAATAAAATCACTGCTTATTTAGTTTTTATTTAATTCTAGTTTTACTGAAGGCACTTGGGGCTGCCATGTTGTATTCGCTGTGTGTAACGACAGCTAGTCACCTCCTTTATGGCAGCCCCCTGTGCAGAACTGTATTTTGCCTTCATGCTGCCCAAGGCACTTTAAGTGGTTGCGCCCCTTAGTGACAACGTAAAACTGAGTTTTCGCACACGACATCTGTTTAAGGCAGATCTACTCTGTAAAACACTTTAAAAAGTATCAGAAATGAGAAACGAAGGGCACTAACCCCCCCCCAATGGGGATCACCACAGGCACATCAAAACATAGCATGAGTATAAAATATTCCCACCACACCGTCCCCACTTATATACTGTGACTGTCACACTGCCCCTAATATACTACACACTGCCCTCCCTTATAAATTATACCCACCACACCTTCCTCGATTATGAAATATGATCTGTACATTGTGAGGAGGGAGCAGCATGATGTGAGGACAATGTCCCATGCATACTGCCCCTTCCTCACAATGTCCCATGCATGCTGCCCCCTCTTCACAGTGTCCCATGCATGCTGCCCCCTCCTAACAGTGTCCCATGCATGCTGCCCCCTCCTCACAATGTCCCATACATACTGCCCCCTCTTCAAAGTGTCCCATGCATGCTGCCCCCTCCTCACAGTGTCCCATGCATGCTGCCCCCTCCTCAGAATGTCCCATGCATATTGCCCCCTCCTCACAATGTCCCATGCATGCTGCCCCCTCCTCACAATGTCCCATGCATGCTGCCCCCTCCTCACAGTGTCCCATGAATGCTGCTCCCGCCTCACAATGTCCCATGCATGCTGCCCCCTCCTCACAATGTCCCATGCATGCTGCTCCCTCCTCACAATGTCCCGTGCATGCTGCCCCCTCTTCACAGTGTCCCATGCATGCTGCCCCCTCCTCACAATGTCTCATTCATGCTACCCCATCCTCACAATGTCCCATGCATGCTGCCCCCTCCTCAAAATGTCTCATGCATGCTGCCCCATCCTCACAGTGTCCCATGCATGCTGCCCCCTTCTCACAGTGTCCCATGCATGCTGCCCCCTCCTCAGTGTCCCATGCATGCTGCTCCCTCCTCACAGTGTCCCATGCATTCTGCCCCCTCCTCACAGTGTCCCATGCATGCTGCCCCTCCTCACAATGTCCCATGCATGCTGCTCCCTCCTCACAGTGTCCCATGCATGTTGCTCCCTCCTCACAGTGTCCCATGCATGCTGCCCCCTCCTCACAGTGTCCCATGCATGCTGCCCCCTCCTCACAGTGTCCCATGCATACTGCCCCCTTCTCACAGTGTCCCATACATGCTGCCCCCTCCTCAGTGTCCCATGCATGCTGCTCCCTCCTCACAGTGTCTCATACATGCTGCCCCCTCCTCACAGTGTCCCATGCATGCTGCCCCCTCCTCACAATGTCCCATGCATGCTGCCCCCTCCTCAGTGTCCCATGCATGCTGCCCCCTCCTCATAGTGTCCCATGCATGCTGCTCTCTCCTCACAGTGTCCCATGCATGCTGCCCCCTCCTCACAGTGCCCCATACATGCTGCCCCCTCCTCACAGTGTCCCATGCATGCTGCCCCCTTCTCACAGTGTCCCATGCATGCTGCTCCCTTCTCACAATGTCCCATGCGTGCTGCCCCCTCCTTGGTGTCCCATGCATGCTGCCCCCTCCTCACAGTGTCCCATGCATGCTGCCCCCTCCTCACAGTATCCCATGCATGCTGCTCCCTCCTCACAGTGTCCCATACATGCTGCCCCCTCCTCACAATGTCCCATGCATGCTGCCCCATCCTCACAGTGTCCCATGCATGCTGCCCCCTCCTCACAGTGTCCCATGCATGCTGCCCCCTCCTCACAGTGTCCTATGCATGCTGCCCCCTTCTCACAGTGTCCCATGCATACTGCCCCCTCCTCAGTGTCCCATGCATGCTGCTCCCTCCTCACAGTGTCCCATGCATGCTGCTCCCTCCTCACAGTGTCCCATGCATGCTGCCCCTCCTCACAATGTCCCATGCATGCTGCTCCCTCCTCACAGTGTCCCATGCATGCTGCTCCCTCCTCACACTGTCCCATGCATGCTGCCCCCTCCTCACAGTGTCCCATGCATGCTGCCCCCTCCTCACAGTGTCCCATGCATGCTGCCCCCTCCTTGGTGTCCCATGCATGCTGTCCCCTCCTCAGAATGTCCCATGCATGCTGCCCCTCCTCACAATGTCCCATACATGCTGCTCCCTCCTCACAGTGTCCCATGCATGCTGCTCCCTCCTCACAGTGTCCCATGCATGCTGCTCCCTCCTCACAGTGTCCCATGCATGCTGCCCCCTCCTCACAGTGTCCCATGCATGCTGCCCCCTTCTCACAGTGTCCCATGCATGCTGCCCCCTCCTTGGTGTCCCATGCATGCTGTCCCCTCCTCACAGTGTCCCATGCATGCTGCCTCCTCACAGTGTCCCATGCATGCTGCCCCCTCCTCACAGTGTCCCATGCATGCTGCTCCCTCCTCACAGTGTCCCATGCATGCTGCTCCCTCCTCAGTATCCCATGCATGCTGCCCCATCCTCACAGTGTCCCATGCATGCTGCCCCATCCTCACAGTGTCCCATGCATGCTGCCCCATCCTCACAGTGTCCCATGCATGCTGCCCCATCCTCACAGTGTCCCATGCATGCTGCCCCCTCCTCACAGTGTCCCATGCATGCTGCCCCCTCCTGACAGTGTCCCATGCATGCTGCCCCCTTCTCACAGTGTCCCATGCATGCTGCCCCCTCCTCAGTGTCCCATGCATGCTGCTCCCTCCTCAGTGTCCCATGCATGCTGCCCCCTCCTCACAGTGTCCCATGCATGCTGCTCCCTCCTCACAATGTCCCATGCATGCTGCCCCTCTCCATGAGCTCCTAATGCTGCCTTCCTCTTTTCCATAATGACACCTCCATTTTGCCCCACTCATGTTAAGACCACCACACTCACGCTTATGCTGAGACACCCCCCCCACACACACTACCTCACTCTTGATATTGACTCCCCTACATTGCTCCACTCCATACTGAGCCCACACATGCTGCCCCTTCTCCATAATGAGCTCCCAATGCTGCCCCCCTCTTATTGAGTCCTTACACTCCCCCCACCAATCGATGTTGTCATTGCATTATTCTTGTCCCCTGTCTCTAGCATTAGCCCCTATCTCCCACTCCCCCAGCAGCAGCCTCTCTCCCCCCGCCTCCAGCAGCAGCCTCTCCCCCAGCATCAGCCTCTCTCCCACCAGCCTCAGCCTCTCTTCCCTCAGCCTCTCTCCCCCAGCATCAGCCTCTCTCCCCCCAGCCTCCGCCAGCATCAGCCTCTCTCCCCCCAGCCTCCGCCAGCATCAGCCTCTCTCCCCCCAGCCTCCGCCAGCATCAGCCTCTCTCCCCCCAGCCTCCGCCAGCATCAGCCTCTCTCCCCCCAGCCTCCGCCAGCATCAGCCTCTCTCCCCCCAGCCTCTGCCAGCATCAGCCTCACTACCCAGTTTCCGCCAGCAACAGCCTCTCTCCCTCCATCCTCCGCCAGCATCAGCCTCTCTCCACCCAGCCTCCTCCACCAGCATCAGCCTCTCTCTCCCCAGCCTCCGCCAGCATCAGCCTCTCTCCCCCCAGCCTCCGCCAGCATCAGCCTTTCTCCTCCAGCCTCCCCAAGCCTCAGCCTCTATCTTCCCTCAGCCTCAGCCTCCCTCCAGCCTCCCCCCCAGTATCAGCCTCTGCCTCCCTCCAGCCTCCCCCCCAGTATCAGCCTCTGCCTCCCTAGAGCCTCCCCCCCAGTATCAGCCTCTGCCTCCCTAGAGTCTCCCCCCCAGTATCAGCCTTTGCCTCCCTCCAGCCTCCCCCCAGTATCAGCTTCTTGCCTCCCCCCAGTATCAGCCTCTGCCTCCCTCCAGCCTCCCCCCAGTATCAGCCTCTGCTTCCCTCCAGTATCAGCCTCTGCCTCCCTCCACCCTCCCCCCAGTATCAGCCTCTGCCTCCCTCCAGCCTCCCCTCAGTATCAGCCTCTGCCTGTCCCTCGTCCACTATCCTCACATTGCAGCCTCTGCCTGTCCCTCGTCCACTATACTCACATTGCAGCCTCTGCCTGTCCCTCGTCCACTATACTCACATTGTAGCCTGCCTGCCTGCTTGCCCCTGCCCCAGAATCCTCACTTCACAGCCCTGGAACTCTGCCAGCGGTTACCTGCTCTTGTGCCTCCCGCCTCCTCTTGCTGCTGCCGCTCCTCCTACGGTGTCCGTCATCCTCCTGCTGCTGCTGGCTCCGGTGAGTGTTCTGTCCTCCGCGGCATCTGCAGCTTTGGATGCCACAGCACGGAGCTGATTGGCGCGCCTCTGACCCCGGAAGTGCAGGCGCCGGCACTTCCGGGGTCAATCAGTTCCCTGTGCCCGGCGGCGCCCACAGTTTATCTGTATTCGCGTCTTAAAGACGCAGATACAGATAAATGGAAGTGCGTCTCTCACCCCCACACACGGATTTAATAGACTGTCCGGAGGGAGAGAAGATGTAAAAAAAAAAATTTTAAATTTTATTTTTTTTTGCAGCCAGAAAGTGCCACCCCCCCTGCAACGTGGCACCCCAGGCACGGGACCACGGGTGCCTAATGGTAAATACGGCCCTGCCCCTGTGCATAGAGAACAGTGGTCGGGATCTGACCCCATAGACTAACATAGAGTACGCATCTGCTGTGACCTGGACGCGCCCCCTGGGCTGTCCAGATCACAGCAGAGGGAGGAGATCAGTGCCATCTGGAGCTTCCCTCCCTGTCACCCGCCGGGATGGGTGAGTACCGGTACGCAGCGTCGGACTAACCACTGGAGTAATCTCCAGTAATGCCAGTCCTGGTTGCGGTTACCTGCAGTGCACTCCGGAGCTCTCACCTGAGCTCCGGCATGCAGCCTGAACTGTACCGCGAGCGCCGAGTGATTGATTCCCCAGCGATTGCAGTGCAGTTCATGACAGCTGCAGACATCCCGGGCTGATCTCCGGTGCTCTCACCTGAACTTTGGAGATAAGCCCGGCCTGTCTGCAGCTGTTATGAACTGCATGGCAATCGCCAGGGAATCAATCACTCGGCGCTCGCAGTACAGTCCTGCAACCTCTGAGATCAGTCCAGGCTGCAGGTGAGAGCTCCGTAGCCAGTCCGAAGCTAGCGGTACGCTACTCCCCCCGCCGCCGTTGCTTCTTCCCAGCCCCCACCGCTGCCGCCGCCGCTCCCCCACTTGTGTGTGCTCACCCCTGGCCTCTCCTCCTAGCAGCTCAGTGGGGCAGCATGGTATACTGTATATCTCCCTGCTTGTGTCAGTCTGCAGAGCGTTGCTCCTCTTGACACATACACAGGAATAGCCTGCAGAGCGTCGCTCCTGACACATGATACAGGAGGAGCGACACTCAGCAAGCTATATATCCCTATGTATGTGTGGTTTCCACTCACTGACAGCAAGCACAGATGATTAATGTTTCCACTTATTCTTTTGGAAACACCCAAATTGGGAGGGGGGGTGACATCACACACAGGAGAGCAGACTCTGCCCACTTTACTGCAGCTGTAATGTGAGCTATTTCTACAGTAGGATTTCAGCAGCTGCTCCCCCTAATGTTTAAGAGTGAAAAATATCAAACGTTTAAATTTTTTAAAAAATATTTTTCTCAATTAAAAACAAATAATAATATGCACACATAACATTAAAACATTAATACTTTATATTTATATTTTTACAGTTATTGAAAAAAAAAATTCTGACACCTTCCCTTTAAAGCCTCCAGGACTGCGACAACCCCATTCCCTGATGAAGGTGACACTAATCACAAAAACGCACATTGGTTTTGGACATCACACACCAACAAGATGTCCGTACCCAGGTACCACCCTCTCACACATTGTGTTATCTTCCTATGCAGCATGGCTGACATACCTTCAGTCTTTTTAGCTGACACATTTACCATTGCTACTGCTTGCACACTTTCCCTTTATTTAATTTTTAGCAACTTACATTTACACCATGTACTTTTGTATGGTTCTTCATACATTGCTGCTGTAATATACTTCACCATCATTCCACTCTGTTCCATACACTCATTGCCTTACATACACACGCAGCATTTTATATTTTATAGCGCATGCTGCTTGTTTGTCCTTTATAGGTCAGTACAGGTCTACTGACATTGCTGCTTGTGGTCATCATTATAAACATTCCTTTATAATCCAACATTATAAATATTCCTTTTACATATTTTGATTGTTGTGATGCTGCCCTTTCTCGGTTGTACCCACTGCCCCATTTTACTTATTAGAAATAAAAATTATTGTTTTATTTCTCTAATGGTTACATATAGGTTCTTTTTTCTCCTCTTTTGTGTATTCCTGTAGTTTAGTCTCTTATCTCCTTGTGGTTGATTTTCCCTCTACCCCTCCCTTTTCCTCTACTTGGCTGCAGGGGAGCCAAATTAACTCTTTGCTTTCTAGTTCAGCTCCCCAGGGGCTATTTCCCTCAAATACACCCATTTCATATCGCTCCACTTTGGGAGACTGGCACAGCGCCCTGGACTGTAGGTCTATGATCATTCATAACACACCGCAGCAATAGTCCATGATTCTTATCATTATGCTCATACCCAAAACTGAGTATGGTCCTATGCTACAGTCTGCAACAGATCTTGTTGTTTATTCTGCCTAAACCCAGTGTCTTATCCTCTGTTAGGCTATGTGCGCACGTTGCGTTCTATTACGCAGCGTAAATAGTCACTGCATGTGCATCTCAGAACGCATCCGAAAAGCTGCGTTCTGAGACGCATTCGGCAGAACGCAACGTGCGCACATTCCTGCAGAATTCATGCGTTCGGGATGCTTGCTCTGCCATGGGAAAATCATCCAGAGCGCACATTTTTGACAGTGCGGTCCCAATTGGCTCTGCTGCATCCCCATAGACTTGCAGCAGAGCCGACTGGGACCGGAATGTCAAAAAGAGCACATGGCTGGCTGCGGGAGACAGCCGCACGATCAGAATGAACTCGGATGAACTTCACCCGACTTCATTGTGATCGCGCAGCTCTGTGCGTGTGCCGCGGCTTGATTTGCGGTCACAGGTGAAGGACTTACCAGTGACCGCAAATCTCCTGAGTGACTGCAGTGAGCCGCGTGATCACCGGTGCCGTCACTCAGGTTACCCGCGGCCAGCTCGAGTCCTCCATCCGAGACCGCGAGTAACCTGAGAGACGTCTCCGCTGACAGTGCGGCTCACTTCAGTTTCTGCATGGAGTGGACAGGAGCGGCGGTGTTGTACGGCTGCTCCTGTCAGCTTCATGTAGCAGAGCTGGATGTGTCGCGGGACCTCATGGATTACGCCGGACCTGGAGGGGTGTTTGGGGATTTTAATAAAGTGGTGAAAGAGGGTGTTTTTTGTCTTTTATTTCAAACTAGCTGTAGTACCCGGGCGTTGCCCGGGATAGTAACTGTCTCTCTGTCTCTCTCCCAGTCTCTGTCTGTGTGTCGCTGTCTGTCTGTCTCGCTGTCTGTCTCTTTCCTTGTCTGTCTGTTTCTATCTCTCTGTCTGTATTTGCATCAGTCTATCTGTCTCAATCTCTGTATCTGTCTGTCTCTCTCTCTCTCTGTCTCTTTTCCCATCTGTCTCTTTGCCCGGCTGTCTCTTTGCCCGGCTGTCTCTTTGCCCGGCTGTCTCTTTGCCGGTCTGTCTCTTTGCCGGTCTGTCTCTTTCCCGGTCTGTCTCTCTCTCTCTCTATCTCTTTGCCCGGCTGTCTCTTTGCCCGACTGTCTCTTTCCCCGGCTGTCTCTTTGCCCGGCTGTCTCTTTGCCCGGCTGTCTCTTTGCCCGGCTGTCTCTTTGCCGGGCTGTCTCTTTCCAGGGCTGTCTCTTTCCAGGGCTGTCTCTTTCCAGGGCTGTCTCTTTCCCCCTCTGTCTCTTTCCCCCTCTGTCTCTTTCCCCCTCTGTCTCTTTCCCGCTCTGTCTCTTTCCCGCTCTGTCTCTTTCCCGCTCTGTCTCTTTCCCGCTCTGTCTCTTTCCCTGTCTTTGGGCGTCTGTCTCTTTGCCCGGCTATCTCTTTGCCCGGCTGTCTCTTTGCCCGGCTGTCTCTTTGCCCGTCTGCCTCTTTGCCCGTCTGCCTCTTTGCCCGTCTGCCTCTTTGCCCGTCTGTCTTTCTCTATCCGTCTCACCACCAACATCTTTTTACCTCACACATAAGCTTCGTATACTAACCGTTTATTTTGTTCCTATAGCAACCACTGACAGTTGCTATTTATAGCCTGCAGCTCCCAGCTCCATTCAGTTTAATAGCTGCAGGATTTTTGTAGAGTAACTGGAAAGGACAGGGTTAAATTTTCCCACCCAAACATAGTCTATGACTTTCCCTGAGTCAAATGGAGTGCCTGTGCAAAATTTCGTGATTGTAAATGCGACGGTGCAGATTCTTTTAGCGGACATACACACACACACACACACACACACACAGACACACACACATACACTGAGCTTTATATATTAGATAAAGGATTTTTCGGGTGTATGTGTTTATTTACTTTCACTTACAGGTTAACCATTGGGGGTGTCTCATAGATGCCTGCAATGATTAACCTAGGACTTAGTGGTAGCTATGGGCTGCCATTAACTCCTTATTACCCAGATTGCCACTGCACCAGGGCAGTTCTGGATGAGCCAGGTAGAGTCCCGGGACTGTCGCATCTAATCCATGCGGCAATTCCGGGCGTCTGCTGGCTGATATTTTTAGGCTGGGGGTTCCCCATAACGTGGAGCTCCCCAACCTGAGAATACCAGCCTTCAGCCGTGTGGCTTTACCCTGGCTGGTATCAAAATTGGGGGGGCCGCACGCCGTTTTTTTTTTTATTATTTATTTATTTATTTTACTGCACCACATAAACCCACCCACCGGTGGCTGTGATTGGTTGCAGTGAGACAGCTGTCACTCAGCATGGGGGCGTGTCTGACTGCAACCAATCATAGGCGCCGGTGGGAGGGGGAAGCAGGGAATACGAGATTGAATAATGGGCGGCCGGCATTTTCAAAAGCAGGAGAAGCCGCCGGAGCAGTGTGACAGATGTGCAGCGCCGCGCCCGTGATCGGTCAATGATCGGTGAGTATGAGAGAGGGGGGAGAGGGATAAACCGACAGGGAGACAGAGAGACCGACCGACAGGGAGACACAGAGACCGATAGACAGACAGAGAGAGACCGACATTACGCACAAAAGAAGTGACATGTTGCTTTTTAGAACGCAGCGATTTGGCAGCAGCCAAAACGCTGTGTTCTAATACGCAACGTGGGCATGGATTATGCACAATCTTTATAGATTGTGCTGAGGACGCAGGACGCATGCAGTTTATGCTGCAGTGCAGATCACAGCGTAACTGCATGAAAATACGCAACGTGCGCACATAGCCTTAAACTCCATTCTTTGGAAAGTTACCAAGATATGGTCATCCTATGGGGCCAGATATACAGTGCCGACCAAAAGTTTGGACACACCTTCTCATCTCTAGAACAACTATTAAGAGGAGACTTTGTGCAGCAGGCCTTCATGGTAAAATAGCTGCTAGGAAACCACTGCTAAGGACAGGCAACACACAGAAAAGACTTGTTTAGGCTAAAGAACACAAGGAATGGACATTAGACCAGTGGAAATCTGTGCTTTGCTCTGATCAGTCCAAATTTGAGATCTTTGGATCCAACCACCGTGTCTTTGTAGAAAAGGTGAACGGATGGACTCTACCTGCCTGGTTCCCACCGTGAAGCATGGAGGAGGAAGTGTGATGGTGTGGGGTGCTTTGCTGGTGACACTGTTGGGGATTTATTCAAAATTGAAGGCATACTAAACCAGCATGGCTACCACAGCATCTTGCAGCGGCATGCTATTCCATCCGATTTGCGTTTAATTGGACCATCATTTACTTTTCAACAGGACAATGACCCCAAACACACCTCCAGGCTGTCTAAGGGCTATTTGACTATGAAGGAGAGTAATGGGTGCTACACCAGATGACCTGGCCTCCACAGACACCAGACCTGAACCCAATCGAGATGGTTTGGGGTGAGCTGGACCGCAGAGTGAAGGCAAAAGGGCCAACAAGTGCTAAGCATCTCTGGGAACTCCTTCAAGACTGTTGGAAAACCATTTCCGGTGACTACCTCTTGAAGCTCATCAAGAGAAGGCCAAGAGTGTGCAAAGCAGTAATCAAAGCAAAAGGTGGCTACTTTGAAGAACCTAGAATATAAGACATATTTTCAGTTGTTTCACACTTTTTTGTTAAGTATTTCATTCCACATGTTTTCATTCATAGTTTTAATGTCTTCAATGTGAATCTACAATTTTTAGAGTCATAAAAATAAATAAAACTCTTTGAATGAGAATGTGTGTCCAAACTTTTGGTCGATACTGTACCTCCTGGATGCCCTGGAGACACGTTCTAAATGTAAGGGTAAGGCTACTTTCACACATCAGTTTTTTGTAATCAAGGCACAATCCGATTTGTGCCCGATGCAACGGATCCGTCTCAGAGTGTGTAAAAACTGATGCATGGATCCGGTAAAAAAACAAACTGATCCGTTTTTTTTTCTTTCTTTCTATTAAAGCTGAGAGAGAGAGATAGAGACCCCATCATAATTGAACATGCAGGCACTCCCGCACGCATTATCACCGTACACATCACGGCACTCCCGCACACATCATCACCGCACACATCCCGGCACTCCCGCACGCATCATCACCGCACACATCCCGGCACTCCCGCATGCATCATCACGCACATGCAGGCACTCCCGCACGCATCATCACGCACATACACCGGCACTACAGCCCCCATCATCACCGCACACACACAGGCACTACCTCAGTGATGTCACCGCTGACAGCGCGACTCCCTTCAGTTGCTGTGCGGAGCTCCCAGGAGCGGTCGTGTTCTACTGCCGCTCCTGTCAGCTTCATGTAGCAGAGCTGAAATTGTCATGGGACCTCGTGGATTACGTCGGACCTGGATGGGTATTTGGTGATTTTAATAAAATGGTGAAAGAGGGTGTTTTTTTGTCTGTTATTCCAAATAAAGTATTTTTTCGGGGTGTATGTGTTTATTTACTTTCCCTTACAGGTTAATCATTGGGGGTGTCTCATAGACGCCTGCCATGATTAACCCCTTATTTCCTCGATTGCCACCGCACCAGGGCAATTCGGGATGAGCCGGGTAGATTCCCGGGACTGTCGCATCTAATGGATGCGGCAATTTCGGGAGGCTGCTGGCTGATATTGTTAGGGTGGTGGGCTCCCCATAACGTGGGGCTCCCCATACTGAGAATACCAGCCTTCAGCCGTGTGGCTTTATCTTGGCTGGTATCAAAATTGAGGGGGACCGCATGCGTTTTTTTTTTTTTTTATTATTATTTATTTTACTGCAAGATATAGACCCGCCCACCGGCGGCTGTGATTGGTTGCAGTGAGACAGCTGTCACTCAGCGTGGGGGCGTGTCTGACTGCAACCAATCATAGGCGCCGGTGGGCAGGCAAAGCAGTGAATACGAGATTGAATAATGGGCGGCCAGCATTTTCAAATCAGTACAAGCAGCCAGCAGTGTGACAGCCGTGCAGCGCCGCAACGGTGATCGGTGAGTGGGTGAGAGTGAGTCAGTGAGTGAGTGTGAGAGAGAGGCTGGGGCCACACGGGGCACTACTGCCATGCTCGCATCACACTCGGCTCACGCTGGCAGCGCAGCAGGAGCGAAGTGCAATGCTAGTATCCCTGCGACTGCGGTCCAACCGTGCGAGCGGACCACAGCTGCGGGGGGCAACCAGGGTCTCAGGAGGGGCGGGCCAGCATGGAGGAGGGGAAGGTTGGATTTCTCTCCCTCTCTTCTCCAGAGCCAACTATTGTGATTCTCGCTCTGCATGCATGGTACACCGGTGTACCGCGAGTGCAGTGCGATTTTTCTCTCGCCCCATTCACTTGAATGGGTGTGAGAGAAAAGAGTCTCGCATTACAGTGGCAGCATGCTGCGATTGTTTTCTCGTTCCGATTAGGACTGAGAAAATAATCGCTCATGTGCGCTGATACACAGGCTAGAATTGGTCCGAGTGGAATGCGATGTTTTATCACACTCCACTCGCACCGATTTTCTTAAGCCAGCGAGAGAGAGAGATTTTCTGACAAGCAATGAATTTATATCACTTCTGGGCATGCTCAGAAGTAAAAGCCGAATTCGGTACATGCTTCCGGCATTTGATGCATGCCACTGGATTCGGCGTGCATAGACTTTCATTATGCACCATGCCGCACAGCGCCACACCCGGCGCAATGCGATTTTTGTCAAAGACAAAAAATGTTACAAGAGACGTTCCATCCGGCCGCCGCATTAGCCAATTATGACAGATCCGGCAACAGCCGGATGCAACGAAAGGCCATCAGGCACAATCCGGCACTAATACAAATCAATGGGGATAAAACTGATCCGGTGCCAGATCCGTTTTATCCGTTTTTTTTCGGATTGTGCCTGATAGAAAAAAACTGCTATGTGAAAGTAGCCTAATTTTCCAGGAGATTCAGGATCTCGGTAGCAAGGGCAATATACCTGGGTATGGGGAAACACAGGACATGCAATAGTTAGCTCCAGGGGGACTGTGTTGACCCCAATGTCTGCAGGTCTATACCAATGATCAGGGGCGGGCTAGCCCGGGGGGGCGGGGAGGCAAATGCCCCCTGGGCTGGTGCCTCTGCAACTGCTTTGGGCCGCCTAACCTTCTCTTTATTTTGACCGCGCACTGTAGCTTTAAACTTGCAAAAGTGCCGGCCGTATCCCAGTACAGCAGACATACCCACACTGTACATGGTGGGCAGCGAGCGTGCCTGCGGCAGGAGAGAAGTCTGTGCAGCCAGGTCAGCACATGGCCGGGCGGTGACAGGTGACAGGACCCGGCTCTCCTGATACTGTATGTTCTCAGCAGCTGTCTACAGTCGCTCTGAGGCACAGTCTGATGTATACCAATAAGTGAACTTTGACATAGATCTGGTCGGCTGTCAGTGGGAGGCGTCCAGCGTCACAAGATCAGCAGAGTCCTGCATACACTGAGGAGCTGATCATGTGACCCCTGACTCCTCCCCTCCATGTGACATCATCACAGGTCCTGGAAGCACAGAGCAGCCATATATCTAGTGTGCGGCTCTGCAGGAGGAGGTGAGTGGATACTCCCCATTACTGGGGCAGGGGGCATTAACCCCTTCAGCTCTGAGACGTTCTTGGGGTTTTTCTCTCGCTGATTTCTATGAATCGTGAGGTTTTTGTTCCTTTTCCTCTGATAGATACAGACGCCCCAACTATGAGAGGCCGGAAGTGAGGAAACCCGTCTACCCTCAGTCCTCTGTCCCTTTCCTGCCCTCAGTCCTCGGCCCCTTTCTGCCCTCAGTCCTCGGCCCCTTTCCTGCCCTCAGTCCTCGGCCCCTTTCCTGCCCTCAGTCCTCGGCCCCTTTCCTGCCCTCAGTCCTCGGCCCCTTTCCTGCCCTCGGTCCTCGGCCCCTTTCTGCCCTCAGTCCTCGGCCCCTTTCCTGCCCTCAGTCCTCGGCCCCTTTCCTGCCCTCGGTCCTCGGCCCCTTTCCTGCCCTCGGTCCTCGGCCCCTTTCCTGCCCTCGGTCCTCGGCCCCTTTCCTGCCCTCAGTCCTCGGACCCTTTCCTGCCCTCGGTCCTCGGACCCTTTCCTGCCCTCAGTCCTCGGACCCTTTCCTGCCCTCAGTCCTCGGACCCTTTCCTGCCCTCAGTCCTCGGACCCTTTCCTGCCCTCAGTCCTCGGACCCTTTCTGCTCTCAGTCCTCGGACCCTTTCTGCCCTCGGCCCCTTTCTTGCCCTCGGTCCTCGGCCCTTTTCTGCCCTCAGTCCTCGGCCCCTTTCCTTCCCTCGGTCCTCGGCCCCTTTCCTTCCCTCGGTCCCCGGCCCCTTTCCTTCCCTCGGTCCCCGGCCCCTTTCCTTCCCTCGGTCCCCGGCCCCTTTCCTTCCCTCGGTCCCCGGCCCCTTTCCTGCCCTCGGTCCCCGGCCCCTTTCCTGCCCTCGGTCCCCGGCCCCTTTCCTGCCCTCGGTCCCCGGCCCCTTTCCTGCCCTCGGTCCCCGGCCCCTTTCCTGCCCTCGGTCCCCGGCCCCTTTCCTGCCCTCGGCCCCTTTCTGCCCTCGGTCCTCGGCCCCTTTCTGCCCTCTGTCCTCGGCCCCTTTCTGCCCTCGGTCCTCGGCCCCTTTCTGCCCTCGGTCCTCGGCCCCTTTCTGCCCTCGGTCCTCGGCCCCTTTCTGCCCTCGGTCCTCGGCCCCTTTCTGCCCTCGGCCCCTTTCTGCCCTCGGTCCTCGGCCCTTTTCTGCCCTCAGTCTTCGGCCCCTTTCCTGCCCTCGGCCCTCGGCCCCTTTCCTGCCCTCGGTCCTCGGCCCCTTTCTGCCCCCGGTCCTCGGCCCTTTTCTGCCCTCAGTCTTCGGCCCCTTTCCTGCCCTCGGCCCCTTTCCTGCCCTCGGTCCCCGGCCCCTTTCCTGCCCTCGGTCCCCGGCCCCTTTCTGCCTCCACACAGTATAATGTTCCCTCAGTACAGATACAGTATAATGGAGGCGGCTCTGACTTCCTCATTCTAACTTAGAAGAAATGGAGGAAGGATGAAGAGAACGCTCGCATCTGAACAAAACCTTAGTGAGGGCAGATTTTGGTAGTTGTTTATGAGGGTGAGATAGACTCTGGAGGCTGTGACAATTTTGTGACACACCTGTAGAGTCAATATGCTTACTGCATTTCAGTATGAATTCACTGAGGTGTCTAGTTTCCAAAATGGGGTCACTTGTGGGGGTTTCTGCTGTTCTGGCACCTCAGAGGCTCTGCAACAGGGACGTGCTTACATGCTAATTGGGCCGACTAGCCAAGGGAAGTAACACTCTTGTGACTAGTCGCTGGCATCATTAGCATATAATAAAGGATCTTTCAATTTACTTTTTCTAAAGATTTCTTTATCTTTGCTACAGTAGGCTGTGACTGCTAGGCAAGCATTAGAAATATTCACCCAGAACTGCTTGTAGTTCTGGGTGCATATTCCACCTGACTGGTTCCCTGTTAAGTTAATTTTTCTGATTTACTTGTCAAGGATGGATATCGACAAGGACAAGATGGCGGAGAGGATATTACACCTCACCCTAGAGATCCTCTTCAGGCTTACTGGACAGGTGAGAGATTCTGATGACGTCACATTACATCATTCTTATCTATGGGAATAACAGATGGACAGAACTGGAGAGGTGAGGACTCTGGAAATGTCTGTAGTGAGATTTATTACTGTGTCTCTCCATAACCAGGATTACACAGTAGTGAAGAAGACCTCTAGTGAGCGCTGTCAGGCCCCTGTGTCTGAGGGATGGGGAAGACCCCTGAACCCAATCACAGGGCCTCCACCTCACCCCTTGATACATGAGGACATCAATGACCAGAAGATCCTAGAACTCGCCTACAAGATGATTGAGCTGCTGACTGGAGAGGTGACACTGCTGGAATGCTGGGACATTATACAGTAATGCTATGAAGGGATTCGGGGATGATGGTATTATTGTATGTGTCAGGTTCCTATAAGGTGTCAGGACGTCGCCGTCTATTTCTCCATGGAGGAGTGGGAGTATTTAGAAGGACACAGAGATCTGTACAAGGACGTCATGATGGAGGTTCCCCAGCCCCTCACATCACCAGGTAATAAACAGGACTAAATACACACGGCCTATAATTATCTGTATGTAAGGAATGAATTCAGTCCCTGTATGTGTCTCCTCCAGGTCTATCCAGTAAGAGGACAACACCAGAGAGATGTCCCCATCCTCTTCTTCCACAGGACTGTAAACAAGAAGATCCCAATGTTCCTCAGGATCATCAGGTAGATGGAGAGAAGGTGTCATGAAATCTCCCTATGATGTGTAGACGGCTGTGAAGGTCTTGTGCTCAGTCTTGTTTTATCCTCCAGTATTATATGTTTTATACTTGTGTAATGAGAGCGGTGGAGATGGCAGGATTAGAGCTGATCATAGATGGGACTTCTCCATCTGTCTGTGACTTTTACAATATTTATTTCAGGGTGAAGATCTGACCCATATTAATACTACAGAGACATATGTGAGGGGTGATGAGTGGTGTAAAGAGGAGATTCCTACATATGACTACCCAGGTGAGTAATGACCACTAATTGTAGAGAAGTCACAGATTCTTCCCAGTCACCGGCTGTGGCTGCTTTATCGGTGGTGTTCTCCGGCCATAGACCACAACATTCTGTTCCACCTGGAACTGTTCATATTATTTTGGGGACTGAATGCCTCAGTGGGACTAAATAAAACAGTGTTAAGTGAAATATATTAAAAAGTTTTAAAAAAAAAACAAAAACCCACTAAAAAAAGCACACAATGCATGAAAAGCCGTATTGCCACAAAAATGAAGCTTTTCTGTGAAAGTCAAAATGTACAAATATTTACATATAATTGGTATTACTGCATCTGGAACAACCTGAATTATGAAACTGTCATGTTATGTAATCCATACGATGGACACAGTAAGAAAAAAGTAATAAAAATTAAGACAAAAATTACGATTTTCAGCATACTTGCACCTAAACGTTTTTTTAAAAAGCAGCCAAAAAATCATATGTATAAAAAAAATAGTATCAATGAAAATGTCAAATTAAACTGCAAAAACAATCCCTCATGGCTCTTTCGGTAAAAATCAGAATATGGTGAAGGAAATATAAAATTATTTTTCTTTGTCGCTCCATTGGGAGACCCAGACAATTGGGTGTATAGCTTCTGCCTCCGGAGGCCACACAAAGTATTACACTTTAAAAAGTGTAACCCCTCCCCTCTGCCTATACACCCTCCCGTGCATCACGGGCTCCTCAGTTTTATGCTTTGTGTGGAAGGAGGCACACATCCACTCAGCATTCTCATATTAGTTATATCGGTTGGAAGAAAAGAGGGCCCTCACGGGGCCCCCGGCATGTTCCCTTCTCACCCCACTACGTCGGCGGTGCTGTTAAGGTTGAGGTACCCATTGCGGGTACAAAGGCCGGAGCCTCATGCCGTCTCCTTCACCATCCCTTAGCGGCTCTGGGAGAAGTGGGATCCTGACCGGTCATCCATTTACTGGGACCGTGCTCCCTCCGCAGCCCCTGTGGGAATCTTCCGGACAGGAGTCTATTCATCCTCAGGGACCGGGCCCTGCAACTCTAAGGTACTCTGTGTCCCCATGGGGACTGTGCAGGGAGCGCCTTCTTCCCGGACGCTGCGGCAGCTGCTGATTTGAGAAGACCGGCGGACTTCCGCGCCGACCGCGCCTGCTTGTCGGCCGCTGTCTTAAATTTAGTCCCCGGCTTCATCGCGGCCTAGTAGCAAAAATCCCGCCCCCGGGCCTGCCTGTCAGGGGTAAGGGCGGGACTGCCGACCTGACGTCGGATGTGAGGGCCGGAGCATCCTGTATGTTTCCTCCCCCCTCACTGATCACTGTGGGGACCCCAGATTCCCGCACTTTCCTAGCGCCGCCCACGGCTCCACTCCTCCCCTGAGAGCTCCGGCAGCCATTTTTTTGGCATTCTGCCGGTGGAGGATTCTCAGGGAAGAGCTCTGCAGCTCTGGGAGACCTAAGGCAGGGAATCTGGAGGACACACACTCCGCTTTTTAGCGGTCGGTAAGCCACACCGGTCACCCGGTGCTGGTCCCCCTAGGGTGCCGGAATAGATACGTATTTATATATATATTTCTGTTCGGTCGGGCTGTATACCCTTTCCCATATACCCTCAGTGATCACTCTCCTAGGAGACAACAGCATGTCGTCCACAAGGAGCAAAGGTGCTAAGGCACAGGGGTTTTTTTGCGGCCTGTACCTCTTGTGGGGCTATGTTACCTGCGGGTTCCACCTACCCTCACTGTGAGCAATGCTCGACCCCTGTTTCGCTTGCTCAGCCGGAGCCTCGGTCACTAGTGGGCCCCTCGGCTCATGTAGACCCCCCTGCTCCCCCTGTCCAGGCGGCAGGGACAAAGTTCGCCTCTTTTGCTGAGAGACTCTCTGAGTCACTTTCACAATCCATGGCTCAGTCTATGGACAAATGGTCTGCCAAGCTGCTTGAAGCTTTGCAGTCCAGACCGGTCCTTGCACAGGCCCCGGCCCCTGTTGGATCGTCGCCTCCAGGCCCCTCTCGGTCCGCACCGCAGCGTGCTCCCAGGTTGGGCCCTAGGTCTCACGTGGAGGACTCCTGCCCGGACCACAGTCCTAGACAGGCTAAGCGGGCTCGCTGGGAATCTTCCCCGACTTCTTCACGCTGCTCGGGTTCCCAGCTTGAGGACTCGCTGGAGGACGAGGCGGACGTCGCAGCTCAGGGCTCTGACCCTGACGTCGCCCTCAACCTTGATACACCTGAAGGGGACGCCTTAGTAAATGATCTTATATCGTCCATCAACCAGGTGTTAGATCTCTCTCCCCCGCCTCTACCTGTAGAGGAGTCGGCTTCTCAGCAGGAGAAACACCAGTTTCGGTTCCCCAAACGTACACTGAGTGCGTTTTTCGATCACTCTAACTTCAGGGATGCTGTCCAGAAGCCCAGAGCGGTTCCGGACAAGCGCTTTACTAAGCGCCTTACTGACACACGTTACCCCTTCCCCTCTGAAGTCGTTAAGGGTTGGGCTCAATGTCCCAAGGTGGATCCTCCAGTCTCTAGGCTGGCGGCTAGATCTGTGGTATCGGTTGCAGATGGCTCATCGCTAAAAGATGCCACTGGTGAAGTCCATCTATGAAGCCACGGGCGCGTCTTTTGCCCCGGCCTTTGCAGCCGTGTGGGCACTCCAAGCTATCTCAGCTTGTCTGGCTGAGATTAATGCGGTCACACGTAATTCTGCTCCGCAGGTTGCGTCTTTGACTTCTCAAGCGTCAGCTTCTTCTTCCTACGCCATGAACGCAGTCCTAGACTCTGCTAGCCGTACAGCGGTGGCATCCGCTAATTCTGTGGCAGTCCGCAGGGCCATGTGGCTGCGCGAATGGAAGGCAGACTCGGCCTCCAAGAGGTTCTTAACCGGTTTGCCGTTTTCTGGCGACCGCTTGTTTTGCGAACGATTGGATGAGATTATTAAGGAATCCAAGGGAAAGGACTCCTCCTTACCCCAGGCCAAACCTAAGAGACCTCAGCAACGGAAAATACAATCGAGGTTTCGGTCCTTTCGTCCCTCCGCCAAGCCCCAATCCTCTTCGTCCAGCAGGCCGGAGAAAGGCCAGAGGAACTCCTATGCGTGGCGGTCCAAGTCACGCCCCCAAAAGGCCGCAGGAGGCACTGCCTCCAAGGCGGCCTCCTCATGACTCTCGGCATCCCCGAGCCGCATCCTCGGTCGGTGGCAGGCTCTCCCGCTTTTGCGACGCCTGGTGGCCACATGTTCAAGACCGATGGGTGAGAGACATTCTGTCTCACGGTTACAGGATAGAGTTCAGCTCTCGTCCTCCGACTCGTTTCTTCAGAACCTCTCCGCCCCCCGCTCGGGCCGACGCACTTTTTAAGGCAGTGGACGCTCTGAAGACAGAAGGAGTTGTGATCCCCGTTCCCCCCTCAGGAACGTGGTCGCGGCTTTTACTCCAACTTGTTCGTGGTGCCAAAGAAGGACGGATCATTCCGTCCCGTTCTGGACCTCAAACTGCTCAACAGACATGTGAGCACCAGACGGTTTCGGATGGAATCTCTCTGCTCGGTCATCGCCTCGATGTCACAAGGAGACTTCCTAGCATCGATCGACATCAAGGATGCTTATCTCCACGTGCCGATCGCACCCGAACATCAACGCTTCTTGCGTTTCGCCATCGGGGACGAACACCTTCAGTTCGTGGCATTGCCTTTCCGCCTGGCGACAGCCCCACGGGTGTTCACCAAGGTCATGGCATCCGTTGTGGCGGTCCTACACTCTCAGGGCCACTCGGTGATTCCCTACTTAGACGATCTCCTAGTCAGGGCACCTTCTCGGGTGGCGTGTCAACACAGCCTTACCGTCGCTCTGGCGACTCTCCAGCAGTTCGGGTGGATCATCAACTTCCCAAAATCCAAGTTGACACCGACCCAATCACTGACTTACCTCGGGATGGAGTTTCATACACAGTCAGCGGTAGTCAAGCTACCGCTGGACAAACAGCTTTCTCTGCAGGCAGGGGTGCAATCTCTTCTTCGGGGTCAGTCACACCCCTTGAGGCGCCTCATGCACTTCCTGGGGAAGATGGTGGCAGCGATGGAGGCAGTGCCGTTCGCGCAATTCCATCTGCGGCCACTCCAATGGGACATTCTCCGCAAATGGGACAGGAGGTCGACTTCCCTCGACAGGAACGTCTCTTTCCCTTGCAACCAAGACGTCTCTTCAGTGGTGGCTCCTTCCCAATTCTCTATCGCAAGGAAAATCCTTCCTACCCCCAACCTGGGCTGTGGTCACCACGGACGCGAGCCTGTCAGGGTGGGGAGCGGTTTTTCTCCACCACAGGGCTCAGGGAACCTGGACTCCGATAGAGTCTTCCCTTCAGATCAATGTTCTGGAGATAAGGGCAGTGTATCTAGCCCTAAAGGCGTTCCATCGGTGGCTGGAGGGCAGGCAGATCCGCATACAGTCGGACAACGCCACGGCGGTCGCGTACATCAACCACCAGGGCGGCACGCGCAGCCGTCAAGCCTTCCAGGAAGTCCGGCGGATTCTGCTGTGGGCGGAAGCCACAGCCTAAACCATCTCCGCAGTTCACATCCCGGGCGTAGAAAACTGGGAAGCAGATTTTCTCAGTCGTCAGGGCATGGATGCGGGGGAATGGTCTCTTCACCCAGACGTGTTTCGAGAGATCTGTCGCCGCTGGGGAACGCCGGACGTCGATCTCATGGCGTCACGGCACAACAACAAGGTCCCGGCCTTCATGGCACGGTCTCAAGATCACAGAGCTCTGGCGGCGGACGCGTTAGTTCAGGATTGGTCGCAGTTTCGACTCCCTTATGTGTTTCCTCCTCTGGCGATGTTGCCCAGAGTGTTACGCAAGATCAGATCCGACTGTCGTCGCGCCATTCTCGTCGCTCCAGATTGGCCGAGGCGGTCGTGGTACCCGGATCTGTGGCATCTCACGGTGGGTCAGCCGTGGGCGCTTCCAGACCGCACAGACCTGCTGTCACAAGGGCCGTTTTTCCATCTGAATTCTGCGGCCCTCAACCTGACTGTGTGGCCATTGAGTCCTGGCTCCTAGCGTCGTCGGGTTTATCTCAGGATGTCATTGCCACTATGAGACAGGCCAGGAAACAAACGTCCGCCAAGATCTATTACAGGTCGTGGCGGATCTTCTTGTCCTGGTGCTCTGATAAGGGTTTTACTCCCTGGCCTTTTGCCTTACCCATTTTTCTTTCATTCCTTCAATCAGGAATGGACAAGGGTTTGTCACTCGGCTCTCTCAAGGGACAAGTATCGGCGCTCTCAGTATTTTTTCAAAAGCGCCTGGCAAGGCTTCCGCAGGTCCGCACGTTCCTGCAGGGAGTTTGCCACATAGTTCCACCCTACAAGCGTCCGCTGGAACCCTGGGACCTTAACAGGGTGTTAATGGCTCTTCAAAAACCACCTTTCGAGCCGCTGAGGGATGTCTCTTTATCACGTCTTTCGCAGAAGGTGGCATTTCTTGTGGCAATTACCTCACTCCGAAGAGTGTCGGAGCTTGCAGCGCTGTCATGCAAATCCCCTTTCCTGGTTTTTCACCAGGATAAGGTGGTTCTGCGTCCTGTCCCGGAGTTTCTCCCTAAGGTGGTATCTCCTTTTCATCTCAATCAGGATATCTCCTTACCGTCCTTTTGCCCTCATCCAGTTCACCAGTGTGAAAAGGATTTGCATTCATTAGATCTAGTGAGAGCACTCCGGCTCTACGTGTCTCGCACGGCGCCCCTGCGCCGTTCAGATGCGCTCTTTGTCCTGGTCGCTGGCCAGCGTAAGGGTTCGCAGGCTTCCAAGTCAACTTTGGCTCGGTGGATCAAGGAACCGATTCTTGAAGCCTACCGTTCTTCGGGGCTTCCTCTTCCTTCGGGGCTGAAAGCCCATTCTACCAGAGCCGTGGGTGCGTCCTGGGCATTGCGACACCGGGCTACGGCTCAGCAGGTGTGTCAGGCAGCTACCTGGTCTAGTCTGCACACCTTCACAAAACACTATCAAGTGCATACCTATGCTTCGGCAGATGCCAGTCTAGGTAGGCGAGTCCTTCAGGCGGCGGTTGCCCACCTGTAAGAGGGGGTCGTTTTCGGCTCTTTTTATTGAGGTATTCTTTTACCCACCCAGGGACTGCTCTTGGACGTCCCAATTGTCTGGGTCTCCCAATGGAGCGACAAAGTGGAAGGGATTTTTGTTTACTTACCGTAAATTCCTTTTCTTCTAGCTCCTATTGGGAGACCCAGTACCCGCCCCTGTTCCCTTCGGGCTGGTTGTTCTTTTGTGTACACATGTTGTTCATGTTGAATTGTTCTTTTGGTTATGGTTTCAGTTCTCCGAACATCCTTCGGATTGAATTTACCCCAGACCAATTTATAAGTTTCCTCCTTCCTGCTTTTGCACCAAAACTGAGGAGCCCGTGATCCACGGGAGGGTGTATAGGCAGAGGGGAGGGGTTACACTTTTTCAGTGTAATACTTTGTGTGGCCTCCGGAGGCAGAAGCTATACACCCAATTGTCTGGGTCTCCCAATAGGAGCTAGAAGAAAAGGAATTTACGGTAAGTAAACAAAATTCCCTTCTTTGTCTACATATGTGGTAATGGAGTATTAACACATTTGGGAAAAATAGCTTATCAAATTCAATTTTCCTGTTACCCCTTGTGAAAATTGCATTTTAAAGGGAAAAAAGTACATTTTGTACTTCCATCCAAATTTTAAAAAGTTCTGTGAAGCAGCTATGGGTACATTACTCGAGGGGTCTAGTTTCAAATATGGTGTCACTTGTGGGGGTTTCTCTTGTTTTGGTATTTGAAGGACTCTACAAATGTGACATGACATCCACCATATGTTTCAGTCAAATTTGCACTCCAAGAATCAAATAGCGCTCTTTCATTTCCAAGCCCTTTCTTGGCCCCAAACAGCAGTTTTTGACCACATATGGGGTATTGCCAAGAGAAATTGTGTAATATATTTTAGGGTCCATTTCTTCTTATTACTCCATGTGAAAATGAAGAAAAATGTACAGCTAAAGCTTTATTATAGTCGTAAAAATGTAATTTTTTTTTATTTCTTAACCTTTTCAGGTGCTATAGAGAAATTAAGTCAAACACATTTCCTAACAGCAGTTTAGTGAATAATTCTATTTTATTACATAACGTTATTTCTATGGACATTTTGAGTACCAATGTTGAAAAACTTTAATTTCAAGGACATTTTATTTAAAAAAATAATAATTTATTTTATTCCCAGCAGATGACTGCACCAAGAGAACAGAGGGACTGCTCACACCGTCACTTATGAAATCAATTTTATCCTGTGTGATCGCAAGGTCATCTGAAGTGAATGCCATTGCTCCAGATATCCCATCATCTCTTCACAGTAAATGTCAATCATTTGTTCCTTTCAAACATGTCCTATCTTCTGACTCATTACAAACTGCAAAGAAGCCAATTTCACATTCAGAATGTGAACATTTTTCTCTCAAAACATCTTTTGTTAACCATCAAAAAATTAACACAGAGGAGAAGAGATTTTCTTGTTCCAAATTTGGGAGATGTTTTAATTGGAAAACATAGTTAGGCATGAGAGAATTCATACTGGGAAAAAGCCATATTCATGTTCCGAATGTGGGAAATGTTTTACGTATAAATTATTTCTTGAAATACACCAGAGAAGTCATACAGGGGGGAAGCCTTTTTCTTGTTCAGAATGTGGGAAATATTTCTTCTGATTCCAGTGATTCTGAGATTTATTTTTTTTCTGTACTTCTGGCAGTTTTTCGGTTGATGCATTTATTTTTGAAATTACCAGAAAATGTACAAATTTTATAAAGATTTGTAAGTTTCAAACTTTACATTTGTAGGCTCTTAAAACCACAGAAAATAGTTAAAGGAGTTGTCCGACATTAACTCAATTTTTTTTTTTGGAGTTTATCTGTGCTGTATTGTCATATAAAACACCCCCTACATTATTTTTTTGTTTTCTAACTCTTGTTTTCTTGATTTTTCACTTTATTCTCTGCAGCTCTTTGTTTACATTCAGCACAACCTAACATAACATGTTTGACTGCCAAACCCACAGTCACAGCTGGCACCGCCCGGCCTCACTGTGCAGCCCAGCCCCCTGCCCGCCCTTTGCCCACACATTCCATGTCAGTATACTGCCCCAGCACCTGATAGATAAATGAATACTATGTAATGAAAATTATATATAGCCCCTAATGTGAGTCTATAGGATGGACACACACACACACACACACACACACCTAGCGTTATATAATATATTATACATAATCCCCCCTCATGCACTCTCTTCTCTCCCACTGCACTGTCTCCTCTGCCCCCTAGCACTCCCCTGTCTTTCACCCCCATGAACTGTCTTCTCTAGCCTTCCACTCTGTCAGCCGTGCACGCTCTTCTCTGCCCCCTTCCCCCCCCCTCCCGCTCGCTCTCCCTTCTCACCCATGCAGCATGCTGTCTCTTCTCCGTGCTGTGATGATTGCAGTATCCTATACAGAGCTGAGTGCTGTTGTTCGCTGGTGTCAGGTGACATCCCTGCTTCTGAATGTATTCAGAAGCGAGGAGCACAGGAGGCTGCATTCATCACAGAGACAGCGCACGGGGGAGGGGGGTCACAGTTGCCCGGGCACCATACAACATAATGAGCTGAGGACACTGTTGGGCAAACAGCGCTACAGTGTCCTAGACAGAGAGGGCAACCCTGTGTTTGTCCAGCACATACAGGGCACAGATAGCAGCGCACAGGGAGGGGGGCGGGGCTCATCGCATTGTACCCGCCCAGCAGGGCGGCAACATGCAGTGGCAGATTTGCATGTCAACATGGTCCTGCCCATGTTGACATGAAATGACCGGAAGTAGCAAAATCACAGCAGGAGCAGTCACATGACCTTCTGAGCCTGGGGAGAGAGGCTGACAGCAGGGCAGGTAAGTGCTCACTATCTACTTACCTGCCCCAATGTAGCCCAATAGTGTAAATAATAAAAAAAGCAAAATAAGCCGGATAACCCCTTTTTAATAACATTTTATCATATTTCTATTTTAAGTCTGCAACATTTTTTCCAACATCCTCTTTTATTTTTCAAGCATCCTTTTTTTTTAAAATGATAGAAGGCTTACAATTTTAGTAACCAGTGTTTATACTCGTATGCTCAATTAAATTTACAAAACCTATTTTTTGGGTAACATCACCTTTGAAATTGCATTGAAGAACCTAGTTATTAGAAAATTGCATACGTCATGGTATAAAAAAACGATATTCAGGAATTAATACAAAGTGGAATGCAGAAAAAAAAATGTTTTTACACTAAAATGTTGATGCAGCCCTAAGTTTTTTATTTTCACAAAGTAATAGTAAACAATCGGACTGCACATATTATTTTCCAATGTCTTCTGAATCCGACAATCACCGATATACGGTTGTACAGTACTGTCTGGACACATGGCCAGGGAGTGCTGTTAAGTTTTTGGAATGTATATATTGCTGGAATAGTTATCAGGCTCAATAAAACGGGGACGTTGTTCGTGGTCACCTGGCCACTTAAAAGATGGCTATCACAAACAGGCTGGTTGCATTTTTGTTTTAATTTTTTTTTCTGGTCGCTATCTACTCCACTTTCCAGATCCCAAGGATTACCTTCCCCTTAAGCCTTCAACCCCTATACATGGATCTGGACTTGCTCCTGAACCCCTAGGATGGGGCCATGGAGTTAGCTGCTGTTTGGTAGTGTGAGGTGGCATAAGGATAGCCAGGTAGCCTGGTCAGAACCAGGAAATGGGAGAAAATACAAAATCAGAAGACGCAAGAGTAATCAGTAAACAGGCCAGGGTCACAACAGGAAACAAACACACAAGTTGGGAGCTGAACACAGGGAACTGAACCAGAGGAGAGTAAGGCTATATCTGGCAGCTTCCAGCAATATACTTTGAGCTTTAGCAGGGTGTGGTGCTTTCCAATTGGCTGAAGAATTGAGATTATTACTCCAGCTGGACTGCACACACACCCATACTGAATGACATTACTGTTCCCAGCCACCCTACCCTTTGTGGCTGGACAGGGCCTATACCGCTCAGAGCTTCTGTTTCTGACTTCTCATCCAAAATGAGCACCGCCTGCAGAAAGAAGGCAGCGCCTGATGACAGATGCAGACGTCACAGGACCAGTTCTGAGAGGAGATGTGACACACCAGTTGCTGAATGTAACAGAATGGCAAGTAACCAAAGCAGAAGAAAATCCCATAAAGTGACTCCATTGTAGAATTTATAACCCTCCGTGAATTCATCTATAGGAGTAATGACTCTTCACTCCATGGAACTTTCCAGAAATTAGCATGCAGTAGATCTTGGAGAGTGAAAATTACAAATATGCCTTATTACCCAACACATAGTGCCCAGATTGTGCTCCAGGAGACACGCACACTGTAAATTCAGTGGGTTCTTCTCACTACAGCAATTCCAACTACATGGATTTTAAATTTAGTTTGGGAACACTGCAAGGCTAAGAAAAGTGAGGGAGACTTGAGAAAAGAGAGTGGATTTTGCTGGATTGGTTTATAGAAGCCATGTTAGTTTTTGTCACAGCCGCCAAGGTCGGCATGTGGCAGAAGCGTGTGAGGACCCTCTGCTCCACGGACCAGACTTCAGTGAAGGGGTGTGACTAAGTGTCTACATGGTTTTCACTAGAGCCTCAGTTGGTGAGGATGAACTGGGCCGCGGGTAGACATCAGGTACTACTTCAGGGCAGTCCTCTGTACTGTAGCAGCTGACCAAAAGGTCATGGACGTAGATCCAGAAGGGCATGCAGGAGAGCAAGTAAAAGAGCCTGGAAGGGCAGAGTACCACTGGAGACAGGCAGGACGACGGTACTGGATTGGTCCTGAAGACAGGCACCACGGGGTCAGATTTACAGACAAAGTCAGTATCGGGCAGCAGACTGGTGTATTGGAAGTAACAAACACACCAGGGACCTAATTGCTCAGGCAGGTCCGTACAGGGAAAGGTGCCTTAAATACACTGAAACTCCCAGCTATAGACTAGGGAACTTTTTAGAGTGTTCATGCTGTCCTTGTAAGAGGCAGGGAGTGCGTATAGCCTAAGAATCATACCAGGGAGCCTGCGCGACATGCGCAGGTCCTGGTGTATGCTGATTTGGGACCGAGAGAGCTTCCCAGACGGGACAGAAGTTGGGCAGCTGCGGCGGTGCACACATCTCTGTCCCTGCTGGGAAGAGACAGTGCAGAAATGCCGGCGTTACACTTTTCCAAGAGCCTCTGAGCTACTAATAATGTAGAAGTAGAAACCCTCTGATTTTCAATTGAGAGATAATGACTTCTTCCTAACCAAGACAATACTAAGGACCGGGGGCAGCCACTGCGGGTGGAAGAAAGGCAGTTTTGGCAGCTAAATAGGAAAAGGTTCTTTACAGTTAGAGCAGTCAAATTGTGGAATGTCCTACCACAAGAGGTAGTAATGGCAATCACTAAAACAATTTTTAAAAAAGGGCTGGATGATTTCCTCAGTACACACAACATTGTCGGTTATACATGATTTAGTGACGAAATGTATAATTGGTGGAGGAAGGTTGAACTAGATGGACCCAGGTCTTTTTTTTTCAAATTATGTAACTGTTTAAAATATGTAACTATGGACCTAGGTGGGAGCTTGTTTTTAGGAACATGAGTAGAAGTTTTTATTGGTAGTACTAGTACTACCAATTAGTAGGTTACCAGTAAACGAGATATGCCTTGACATGGCTACTGGACAGATATGGTAATGGCCATTTTTGTATGCTAAATATTTAAATTGTTCCTAGATTAATGCATATCTATATTCCTGAATTCATTGTTTGCATGCTTTAGGATTTTAGAGTACAACTGTCTTTTTTTTGTTATTAGAAGTTTTCATTGGTATAATTTTCGCCTGCATAATACATTTTCATGGCTTCTTAGACCAATATTTTGGAGGTTGAACGAACAAACAGGATGAGCCAGTAGAACGTGGTGTTCAACTATGAGGTTTTCTTTTAGACTGAACTATCATTGTCTTAAGCGGGCTTTACATGCTGCGACATCGCTAGCCGATGCTAGCGATGGCGAGCGTGATAGCACCCGCCCCTATCGTTGTTCCGATATTTGGTGATCGCTGCCGCAGCGAACATTATCACTACGGCAGCGTCACACGCACTCAATGGGGAGGGACGTTCGGCATCACAGCGACGTCACTAAGCGGCCGGCCAATAAAAGCGGAGGGGTGGAGATGAGTGGGACGAACATCCCACTCACCTACTTCCTTCCTCATTGCTGGCGTGTTGCAGGTAAGGAGAGGTTCCTCGTTCCTGCGGTGTCACACGTAGCGATGTGTGCTGCCGCAGGGACGAGGATCAACTTCGCCCACGCAACGGCAGCGATATTTGAGAATGGACCCCCATGTCAACGAGGAGCGATTTTTGGACGTTTTTGCAACGATCCAAAATCGCTCCTAGGAGTCACACACAACGAAATCGCTACAGCGGACGGATGTGCATCACAAAATCCGTGACCCCAACGAGATCGCTGTAGCGATCTTGTAGCGTATAAAGCCCGCTTTAGTGAATAATTCAATTTTGTTATGTAACTTTCCATTTCTATGAACTTTTTAAGTAGAAATGTGCAACAATATAAATTTAAGGATGTTTTGTTCAAAAATAATAATTGGTTTTATTTTTGACAGATGGCTGTACCAGGAGATCAGAGGGACAACTAACAGCTTCAATTTTTAAATCGGATGCCCTTGAGATCACACAGGATAAAATTGAAGTTATCCCATCGTTCCTTCACAGCAAAGACCAGTCATCTGATCCTATGAAACAGGTCCTCACTCCTGATTCATTACAGACTACTAAGAAAAATAGAAGTCACAAACGAGGCATTGAAGAGCAAACTTCTCTCAAAGCAAAGAAGTCAATTTTACAATCAGAATATGGAAACTGTTTTCTCCTTGAAAAATCTTATGTTAACCATCAAATAAGTTGCACAGAGGAAAAGATATTTTCTTGTTCTAAGTGTGAGAAACATTTTAACAGGAAATCAGGTCTTGTTATTCATGAGAGAAGTCACACAGGGGAGAAGCCGTATTCGTGTTCGGAATGTGGGAAAAGTTTTGCAAAAAAATCAACTCTAGATGGACACCAGATAATTCACACAGGGGAGAAGCCTTTTTCATGTTCAGAATGTGGGAAATGTTTTGCACATAAATCAACTCTTGTTGCACACGAGAGAATTCACGAAGAGGAGAAACTTTTTTCATGTTCAGAATGTGGGAAATATTTTAACCAGAAATCGGATCTTATTACACACCAGAGAGTTCACACAGGGAAGAAGCCATATTCATACCTAGATTTTGAAGTCTGAATTATTAGAAAATTATATTTTATTTACCATAAAATCACTCACTACCATAATCACTCATCTATATTTTATTGACAAGTTGTAGAAAAAAAACCATAAGATTTTTGTATAATTGAATGAGAAAGGGAAATTCCTTTAGAACTTACTGTATTTTTTGGACTATAAGGATATGTTCACACTGTTTTTGCTGCATATTTTTTGTGTGTTTTTGTCATTGGTTTAATTCAAATTCATTCTAATGAAAAGCTGCTTTATATAGTAGCGGCAAAATCTGAATTCCAAAAATCTAATGCAGACACACACACCTGCTTTTTTTTCCTGATTAAAATACAAAGTGCTTCACTCTTTTGAAAGAAGCAGCATGTCAACTCTTTCAGCATTTTTTAACATTGAAATCAATGAGTGAATTTAACTTTATTTAAACATGTATTGTAGACAAATGAGACAAAAAGCGAGGCAAAAAATACTGCGTTTTTGTTTTATTTATTTATATTTTTTTTTTTTGCAAAAATGCACTGTGAACATAGCCTTAGAATATGTGCGCACTAGAAATGTGAAGTTTCTCAAGAAAATTTCTTGAGAAACTTCTGGGAGTGGAAGATTTCCGGACCTCCGGAAAAAATCCGCACCAAATCCTCATGCAGATTAGCCGCGAATTTGCCGCGATTTTCCCGCAGGTTGTTCCCTGCGGATTTTGCAGGCTGTATTTGCCAAAATCCGCAGGGTGCCTGCGGAAAAGAATTGACATGCTAATTTTCTCAAGAAATTCCTCAAGGAAATTTCTTGAGAAAAATCCGCAGTGTGCGCACAGCTATTTTTTTTTCACATAGGATTTGCTGGGAAATGTCTGCACAAAGATTGCAGACATTTCTCAAGAAATTTCCACGGCAAATCCGCGGGTAAAACGCACTAGTGCGCACATAGCCTAAGACATGCTTAAGAAGAAGAAGAAAAGCCTTGCTAATAAGTGACTGCTTCTGAGGGTATGTGCACATACTTAGTATTTGGTGCAGAAATTTCTGCATCTATTGGCAGGAAAAATCTAGCAGCAAAAATTGTCATTTTTGCCTCATTTTCTGTGTATTTTTGAATGGGTGAAATCTGCAGCAAAAACACCACAAGAATTGACATGCTGCAGATTTAAATCTGCAAAAAGGCACAGTCATACACAACGACTTTCCAGCAATCCCAACAACGATACAACCTGATAAGGATTGCTGGTAAGTCACTGGGAGGTCGCTGATGAGATGTCAAACAGTCAGACCTTACCAACGACGCAGTAACGATACAGGTCGCAGTAGCGACCTGTATAACGATCTCGGCAATCATTGGGACCCTGTCACACAGCATCAAACACAGCGATGCGTCCTGCACAGCAGGACAATGCCTTTGAAGAAAATGGTCCAGACCACTCAGCAACGACTAGCGATCTCACAGCAGGGGCCCGATCGCTGGTAGGTGTCACACATAACAAGATCGCTGGCGAGATCGTTGCTGCGTCACAGAAACTGACTCTGCAACGATCTCGTTAGCGATCTCGTTGTGTGTGACGGGGCCTTTAGACTTCAGGATTCTCATTGACGTTGCTGGCATCAGGATTCACTTCAGGTTTTGTGACTAATCTGCACTTAAAAATGCAACGTGTGCACACAGCCTTCCAGTCCGGAGGCAGCTTCCTCTAATGGAGGAGAACACTGAGACAGTGTCCTTTATGATCACTGAGAGAATTGCTCTCTCTTCCTGCCCCACACTGATATATGTGATCGGTGCAAAGCAGGAGAGGAAGCTACTGGCACCTGCACAGAGGCTGCACGTCCTGAGTGAGCATTTCAATGAGCTTTCACCTGACCAGCTCCAAGGTCCTGCAGGTCATGTAATCAATCACATTACCTGGAAGAAATTGCAAAATGGGGTAATGGTTACAAAGTGTGTGTGTGTTTGTTTAATTTATATATGTAGCTGTGAATATAAATATACATAAATAGCAGAGCTGAGTGTGCATGTTCAGTCTATGCAGCAGTGCTGTGTGTATACAGTCATATGAAAAAGTTTGGGCACTCTATTAATGTTAACCTTTTTCTTTATAACAATTTGTGTTTTTACAACAGCTATTTCAGTTTCATATATCTAATAAGTGATGGACTGAGTAATATTTCTGGATTGAGGTTTATTGTACTAACAGAAAATGTGCAATCCGCATTTAAACAAAATTTGACCGGTGCAAAAGTATGGGCACCTCAACATAAAAGTGACATTAATATTTTGTAGATCGTCCTTTTGCAAAAATAACAGCCTCTAGTTGCTTCCTGTAGTTTTTAATGAGTTCCTGGATGAAGGTATATTTGACCATTCCTGTTTACAAAACAATTCCAGTTCAGTTAAGTTTGATGGTCGCCGAGCATGGACTGCACGCTTCAAATCATCCCATAGATTTTCAATGATATTCAGGTCTGGGGACTGGGATGGCCATTCCAGAACATTGTAATTGTTCCTCTGCATGAATGCCTGAGTAGATTTGGAGTGGTGTTTTGGATCATTGTCTTGCTGAAATATCCATCCCCTGCGTAACTTCAACATCGTCACTGATTCTTGCACATTATTGTCAAGAATCTGCTGATACTGAGTTGAATCCATGCGACCCTCAACTTTAACAAGATTCCCGGTGCCGGCATTGGCCACACAGTCCCAAAGCATGATGGAACCTCCTCCAAATTTTACTGTGGGTAGCAAGTGCTTTTCTTGGAATGCCGTGTTTTTTTGCCTCCATGCATGATGCCTTTTTGTATGACCAAACAACTCAATCTTTGTTTCATCAGTCCACAGGACCTTCTTCCAAAATGTAACTGGCTTGTCCAAATGTGCTTTTGCATACCTCAGGTGACTCTGTTTGTGGCGTGCTTGCAGAAATGGCTTCTTTCGCATCACTCTCCCATACAGCTTCTCCTTGTGCAACGTGCGCTGTATTGTTGACCGATGCACATTGACACAATCTGCAGCAAGATGATGCTGCAGGTCTTTGGAGGTGGTCTGTGGATTGTCCTTGACTGTTCTCACCATTCTTCTTCTCTGCTTTTCTGATATTTTTCTTGGCCTGCCACTTCTGGGCTTAACAAGAACTGTACCTGTGTTCTTCCATTTCCTTACTATTTCCCCCACAGTGGAAACTGACAGTTTGAATCTCTGAGACAACTTTTTGTATCCTTCCCCCTGAACAACTATGTTGAATAATCTTTGTTTTCAGATCATTTGAGAGTTGTTTTGAGGAGCCCATGATGCCACTCTTCATAGGAGATTCAAATAGGAGAACAACTTGCAAGTGGCCACCTCAAATACCTTTTCTCATGATTGGATACACCAGCCTATGAAGTTCAAAGCTCAATGAGGTTACAAAACCAATTTAGCGCTTTAGTAAGTCAGTAAAAAGTAGATAGGAGTGTTCAAATCAAGAAATTGATAAGGGTGCCCATACTGTTGCACCGGTCAAATTTTGTTTAAATGCGGATTGTACATTTTCTGTTAGTACAATAAACCTCATTTCAATCCAGAAATGTTACTGAGTCCATCAGTTATTAGATATATGAAACTGAAATAGCTGTTGCAAAAACCCAAATTGTTATAAAGAAAAAAGGTTAACATTAATAGGGGTGCCCAAACTTTTTCATATGACTGTATATGTGCTCTGCAGAGTGATCATTAACGCTATTGCTGTCAAGCTATATATAATAAAACACATGGTGCAGAGAACCGCTAACAATAGATTTATTACTTCCCTATTCTGCCCTAAACTTTGTGATATCGATCCTCATTTTTAGATCTCAAGGGAAAATGTAATTAGTTAGAAAGATGTTTTTGATATTTGGTACTGCTAAACCTGGCATGTATCTTATGGCAAATAAGTCTTAGGCTATGTGCGCACTTTGCGTCGAGGTAGTTGCAGTTGAAAAAGCATCCTCTGGTAGAAAGGACAATGCTTTTGGCTTTAAAAATGCATGTAAAACGCAAAGAAAGTAGCCTATGCGCACCTTGCAGTTTTCATGTTTTTAGTGCTTTTAGAAACGCTGCAGTTTTGTATTAAATTGAATGGATGGGAAACAAAGCCAAAATGGCAAAAACAATTGACATGTTGCTTCTTTAAACGCTGAGTTTTTCCCAAATTTATGCAAATTAAACGCAGCATTTTGAACAGCAAAGTGCGCACAAGAAAGCTCAATGTCCCATTGACTTTGCTTGAAAAGCATAATGCAAGCATTTTGGCATGAAAACGCTGCAGTTGAAAAAGAAGTGGAAAAGCAGGTAAAAACGCAAAGTGCGCACATAGCCTTATAGTCCAAAATATACGGTAAATTAGAATTAGTAATACGTAGTATAGGGTTTCAGCTCCCTGGTAGTCCCTCATAGAGGCAGCCGCACAGTTTTTTTAAAATCAAATTGTAAAGTTTATTTACCTTAATAAACTTTGGCGTTCAGTCAATGAAATGAAAACAACAGAACTTTCTCCAACAAAAGTTAATAACAAAACAGTCCGTCCTTAGCAGGTAAGGTAACAGAAATTAAATGGTCTCATTAACTGGGTAAGACAGGTATCTGCTCATTTTATTACGCATGGATAGTCTAGCAGACTTGTCTCTCTCTAAGCGGTGGTGTAACTAGAGTTTGATGGGCCCTGGTACAAAATTTGTACATGCCGCCTCCCTTATGTTGGTTAGATGTATGTACAGTTAGGTCCAGAAATATTTGGACAGTGACACAATTTTCGCGAGTTGGGCTCTGCATGCCACCACATTGGATTTGAAATGAAACCTCTACAACAGAATTCAAGTGCAGATTGTAACGTTTAATTTGAAGGTTTGAACAAAAATATCTGATAGAAATTGTAGGAATTGTACACATTTCTTTACAAACACTCCACATTTTAGGAGGTCAAAAGTAATTGGACAAATAAACCAAACCCAAAAAAAAAAATTTTATTTTCAATATTTTGTTGCGAATCTTTTGGAGGCAATCACTGCCTTAAGTCTGGAACCCATGGACATCACCAAACGCTGGGTTTCCTCCTTCTTAATGCTTTGCCAGGCCTTTACAGCCGCAGCCTTCAGGTCTTGCTTGTTTGTGGGTCTTTCCGTCTTAAGTCTGGATTTGAGCAAGTGAAATGCATGCTCAATTGGGTTAAGATCTGGTGATTGACTTGGCCATTGCAGATTGTTCCACTTTTTTGCACTCATGAACTCCTGGGTAGCTTTGGCTGTATTGTTGGGATCATTGTCCATCTGTACTATGAAGCGCCATCCGATCAACTTTGCGGCATTTGGCTGAATCTGGGCTGAAAGTATATCCCGGTACACTTCAGAATTCATCCGGCTACTCTTGTCTGCTGTTATGTCATCAATAAACACAAGTGCCATTGAAAGCCATGCATGCCCATGCCATCACGTTGCCTCCACCATGTTTTACAGAGTATGTGGTGTGCCTTGGATCATGTGCCGTTCCCTTTCTTCTCCAAACTTTTTTCTTCCCATCATTCTGGTACAGGTTGATCTTTGTCTCATCTGTCCATAGAATACTTTTCCAGAACTGAGCTGGCTTCATGAGGTGTTTTTCAGCAAATTTAACTCTGGCCTGTCTATTTTTGGAATTGATGAATGGTTTGCATCTAGATGTGAACCCTTTGTATTTACTTTCATGGAGTCTTCTCTTTACTGTTGACTTAGAGACAGATACACCTACTTCACTGAGAGTGTTCTGGACTTCAGTTGATGTTGTGAACGGGTTCTTCTTCACAGTGTAAACAAACAAATCCCTTTAAAAATACTCTTTATTATATAAATATTAAAAACCCAAGTGATTCACCCGTACAAATAATTATCATAGGGAATTTACACTCATATATATACAACCAGGATAGCCGTTTTATTAGGAAGATATATAAATTCAATTGATGGCAGAGGTCAGGGTCTAGGATCCTACATAAGAGATATTTTTACCCTATCATGAAGCCTAGAGCTGGCCCCTACCTACCAACGGAGGTCCAAACGCCTTAGCTTAACTGGGCGCCCCCGCTCCTCGGCGGCTGTACCTTAATTCCCCTGACAATTGCCCTACCATACAAGGACAAATCCTGATCTAAACCATGCGGTATATTAATCTATTTATGGTTGAACTGATGGATTCTTTTTTTAAAAAAAGACTTTGTCTGAGATGGCAATGTTCTAATCCAATATATATATATATATATATATATATATATATATATATATATATATATATATATATATATATATATATACACACATCAACCTTCCTCCCATATCAGTCAATGAAATATACTCATAATTTTTTACACCTTATAAAGGCCCAATCAACCAAATATCCCGCATAGGATAGATCCAAATCCTGGAACAATGGCAGTATATTAGTCACACAATTCCTGAAACAATGCCAGTACATTAACCACATATACCCTGGAATGATACCAGTATATTAACTACATAAACAACCTGATATTATTTACACAAGATTCTTTACTTCCCTTTATGTAGTGCATCCGCACTGCCTCAACGCGTTTCTCCGCCCTTTGGTCCGGTTCATCAGGAGGCCAGGGAGAAGGAAGTTGTAGTCATTCAGTGGTGATAAAAAGACCTTCTCTGGTAGTGGAGGCTATGCATTACAGAGCTATGATTCCTAAACCCTTTCTCCGATTTGGATGTGAAAACTCTCATATTGCAGCTGGGAGTGTGCACTTTCAGCCCATATTATATATATATAATTGTATTTCTGAACATGTTTTTCTAAACAGCTAAAATAACAAAACTTGTGTCACTGTCCAAATATTTCTGGACCTAACTATATGCATGTATACATTTAGCGTTCTAAATCCTATAAAGACATACGAGTACCCCCATCATATTATGTAGTATTGTCCCCCAGCGGGAAAATATGTGGCGGATGCGACACGGCCATGCCCCTCTGCTGCAGCTGTAACTGAGGCCCCTCTTCACCTGGCCCCACAGACCAGTCATAGTTGTCATGCTCTGATGGCAGCCCTGATCGCAGTACAGGGACGTGACGGGTCTCTGCATCGCGTTGCATTTCAGCTGGATGTGCAGCCTCGGACGCACATCCAGCTGAAGCAGGAGCTGGGGCCACGGGACCCCTGGGTCTGGTTGCAATATCTGTGATCGCTATTGTTCCCTGTCTCCAGACCCAGAACACAACTGCTCCATCAGGTTCCACATGCACACAAAGTCGTGCTCTATATTGCTACAGATCAACTCCATGCGTATCAGACACACAGAGCCCTTCTATATACATATCCTACATCCGTAGTTTCACTCTGCCTGTATTATACATGCACACGATACCAGTCTGTATGCATCATTTCACATTGAGATTTGAAATTACATTTCTTTGAAGTTATTCATTATTCACAACCCACAAGTGGGGGATAACAGCAACAACATGAAATCTAAAGGACCTCAGTTATGAGGAAAGATGAAAAGAATTAAGTTAATTTAGTCTTCAGAAGAGATGTATAGGGAGGGACATGACTAACTTCTACAAGACCAAAAATGGCTCATACAAAAAGTTTGGTCAAAATCAGTTAATTTAAAACTCTCAAAAAGGAGAAGACACAAAAGTTCAGTCTCCAGAGGAGATGAGTCTATTTTAAAATGAGAACTATTAATCTGAGCACTATTCTACCCCAGGAGCTAGTCACAGTGGGCACAGTGAGATGGTTTAAAAAAAGTTTGTTTTAGAAGAGAATAAATTATGTACATGTGGCGCCCCTGAGGCTACCGTCGCCACAGAGGTACTGCACCTCAGCCAGAGGTATGGTGCCCCATCCTGGGTAAGAAGGGGTTCCATCTACCGGTTCACGCATCAAAAACCCGCAGACACCCAATTGTTAACTCACACATTAGATCAGAGACGGGGCAAGTCCCATTAATGCATAGCGACCAGTAATCTAGTTATGGCACTTAAGCCCCGTGCACTGTCTCTGGAACCAGCCTGGGGGTGGAGCCTGGTGGTGTGGTGTATCAGGTAAAATGAGCGTAGCTAAGTTTAAAAAGTTGACAGTCAGGATGGGGCACGAGACTGACTAGGGGTCCGGACAATGGAGGTCTTCCTTGACCCTGGTGACGTATCTCAAAGACTTGGGGGAGAGGAGTCAGACACCCCCATAGTCTGGTTCCACAGGCATCATCCCAAAGTGGAGGGATTTGGTCTCAATTGGGGTCCCGGTCCCTAGGCTAGAAAAAGACTTTAGGACTTTCTAGTAACACCAGAGGTCAGGGTGGCTGTACGCACCTTTGGGCCACAAGCACTACAAAAATCCACTGGAAGGGGGTCACAGAGGATCAGGGAGCCAAACAGGCAGAAGTCTCTTTGAGGGTTCATGACCCCTGGCTCAGGGCACTGCATGTGGAGGCGCAGGACAGGCGGGAGAGAGTCAGCGCAGACGAGACAACCAGGAAAGGGAAACAAAGGAGAACCAGTACTGGCCTCTGACTTACTTGGGATTGGCGGATGCCCATCACTGGGGATCCCAGCATACTGTGGATGGACTAAAATGGCTGTCAAGCATGAACCAGTACTGTGAGTAAAAGACTGTTGTTGCAAAGCCCTGGTGTTGTTTCCATTCCTCCTGCGTCACAGCCTGCCCTCAGACTTTCATAATTCCAACGGTCGCCCCGGGGTCCCGTTCCAAATGTGGGGAGCAAGAACACCTCAGCTGCGCCATCATCACCTGCCCCGGGGAACACGCAGCCCAGCGGCAGCCCACATAGCCGCAAAACCACAGGTGGTGTCACAAACTTTAAAAATCTCTAAAAATACAACTCTCATCATCATCCCCTTTCTTGTTTAAAAGATACCGCCAGGGTCACGGAGCCGGACCCCGCCACCGCTGACAATCCCGAACTAGTCTGGCCCGGTTCCGAGTACCCCCAGCCCAGGGGCTAGTGTGTCATACATGTGTAAAGAAAGTTCTTTTCTGAATGTTTAGTCCAAAGGATCAATATCTGGGATGAGGAGGAAAACATTAGCTCTTCTGGGATGACTAGCTCATTGCAGTTGAAAATGTAAACCTTCCATCTAACCTTATATAATCTGACCGCTGTCGCTGGGTCTTGATGTCACCCCTTGTGAGAAATAACCATGAGTGACATATGCAGCTTCATTCTCAGAATAAGGCTCCACAGGTTCTACTACAGAATCGGTGAACATCGTAGGATTGCCATGTGTACTATGTCGGAGCTGTGGGGATCTGGGGACTATTTTTTTCAAATAAAATACTTTTTTTTGTGTCTGTTTGACTATATTTACTAACTGGGTTAGTAATGGTGGTGTCTAATAGACATCTCCCCACTACTAATCTCTGGGCTTGATGTCAGCTGTCAATTCACAGCTGACATCAAACCCAGAATATTACCATGATTGCTACCTCATCAACCAATATTGAAGAGCTGGGGCAAAGTGCTAGAATTGGAGCATGTATTGGATGCACCACTTCTGGTGTGGCTGCGGGCTGGTAATTGTTAGGCTGGGAAGAGGCTAATGACTAGAGATGAGCAAACACGATGTTCAGTTTTCAGGCCGAACATCAACTTTACAGGTATGCTCAGCCCACTGTGAGTTGCTTGCAGTGTTTGAACAGCTTGCACTGGGGGTAACAACAGTGTGATTGGATGTAGTGTGCAAAAAAATAAAAAATAAAATGGAAAAACCCTGCTCATACACTCCCCTGGAAGTATTCTGCTTTTGGCTGGCTGTATGGCAGTTTGAGTCTCTGCCCACAATCAGTGACTTCCATTTGGGTTCGGGTGAAGTCCAAGCCCGTGGAGGTTCAGTTCAACTTCATCCGTGGAAAGGAACTTCCACAGCTTCGCTCATCTCTACTAATAACCATGGGCCTTCCCAGCCTGTTAATTCCAGCCCCCACCTGTCTGCTTTACCATGTCTGGTTTTGCAAAATAAGGGTGACCTCTTTTTTTTTTTTTTTTAAATTATGGATTCTGGTTGTGCACTCTTCTTAGCCCATGCTACAAGGAGAACTTTACATCTCTCATTCCTGTGGTTGAGAGGGCTAATAAAATGGTGCAAAACCACTAGGCGATAGTAATGAAAAATTGGTTAAAAAATATCCATCTGACAACACTGGCGGCAGAGGTCATAGTACTTTGGACAACCAAGGAGTAGACTGGAGGGAGACACACAGTAGGACCAACAGAGGCAGGGGAACACTGTCAAAGGTCTGGGACGGTTTCATAACACCCTCCAAGTGCCCATGCCCTGATCCGCATAGTACTCTGACACTACATAGCTGACCGTATCACCATCTTCAGTGATTCCTCTATCATACTACAAATATTTGGTATCCAAGCGGGATACATGGCATGAACTGTCCCTCTATGCCTTTGAAGTGCTGGCCTGCCCTGCCACTAGTGTTTTGTCTAAACAACTTTTTAATGCCGCTGGGGGCATAATAACCGATAGGCACACCGCTTGACCACAGACAGGCTGACTCTTATCAAAAATGAACAAAGCGTGATTAACCCAGACTTAACCCCGGATGACAGTAATATATATATATATATATATATATATATATATATATTATATATATACACACATATATATATATATATACACAAATATATATATATATACACACACACACACAGTATAATATATATATGTATAATATATATATCTACATACACGTATATATATATATATATATATATATATATATATATATATATATATATACATACACACACACACACAGTATAATATATATAATATATATACACATATATATCTATATATACATATACATACACACACACATATACATATATGTATATGTGTGTGTGTATGTATATATAGATATATATGTGTATATATATTATACTGTGTGTATGTATATATGTGTATGTGTGTATATATATATATATATATATATATATATATATATGTATGTGTACGTAGATATATATGTGTGTATATATATTATACATATATATATTATACTGTGTGTGTGTGTATATATATATATATATATATATATATATATATATATATATACACACACACACACATATACATATATATATATATTTTGTGACAAGGCGACCGGCCTGATTGTGAATGGTCGGTATGTACCACGGAAGCGGTGTGATTCTGGAACTCCATGCTGGTACCTGTAGTGCCACAGGTTCTTAGTATGGTGTTCAAACGGCCCAGTATCATTGATGGCCGGAGAGATGGGGGAGAGAGATGGGAGAGAGATGAGAGAGAGATGAGAGAGAGATGAGAGAGAGATGAGAGAGAGAGATGAGAGAGAGAGATGAGAGAGAGAGATGGGAGAGAGAGATGGGAGAGAGAGATGGGAGAGAGAGATGGGAGAGAGAGATGGGAGAGAGAGATGGGAGAGAGAGATGGGAGAGAGAGATGGGAGAGAGAGATGGGAGAGAGAGATGGGAGAGAGATGGGGGAGAGATGGGAGAGAGATGGGAGAGAGATGGGGGAGAGATGGGAGAGAGAGATGGGAGAGAGAGATGGGAGAGAGAGATGGGAGAGAGAGATGGGAGAGAGAGATGGGAGAGAGAGATGGGAGAGAGAGATGGGAGAGAGAGATGGGAGAGAGATGGGAGAGAGAGATGGGAGAGAGAGATGGGAGAGAGAGATGGGAGAGAGAGATGGGAGAGAGAGATGGGAGAGAGAGATGGGAGAGAGAGATGGGAGAGAGAGATGGGAGAGAGAGATGGGAGAGAGATGGGGGAGAGATGGGAGAGAGATGGGAGAGAGAGATGGGAGAGAGAGATGGGAGAGAGAGGGAGGAGAGAGAGATGGGAGAGAGAGATGGGGGAGAGATGGGAGAGAGAGATGGGAGAGAGAGATGGGAGAGAGAGATGGGAGAGAGAGATGGGAGAGAGAGATGGGAGAGAGATGGGAGAGAGATGGGAGAGAGATGGGGGAGAGATGGGGGAGAGATGGGAGAGAGATGGGAGAGAGATGGGAGAGAGATGGGAGAGAGATGGGAGAGAGAGATGGGAGAGAGAGATGGGAGAGAGATGGGAGAGAGAGACCGACCCTGAAGTGCCGTATTGGAAAATGTGAATGTTGTTTTCCTGCACTTAAATGCTGTTTGTTTCCTGTACCTGTGGAATGCTTTAAGAGGTGTGAATAAAGCAACCTGGATGTTTTTTTTTTATACAACCGTGCTCCTGTGTGCTACCTTTGAGACCAGCAAAGTGAGTGAGTAACCCCCTAATGATGCCGTGTGAACTGTGTGCAACGTCACTAATTATTTGATCCCTTGCTGATTTTCCAAGTTTTCCCACAGAATATCAAAAATAAAATCCAGAAAATCACATTGTATAAATTATATAAACTTATTTGGTTTATGCAGAGAGAAATAAGTATCTGATCCCTCTGGCAAACAAGACTTGGTGACAAGCACAGAAGTCTGACATTTCTGTAAGTTGATAATGAGGTTTGCGCACAGGTCAGGAGGAATTTTGGTCCACTCCTCTTTACAGATCATCTCTAAATCATTAAGATTTTGAGACTGTCCCTTGGCAACTCGGAGCTTTAGCTCCCTCCATATATTTTCTATGGGATTAAGGTATGGAGACTGGCTAGGCCACTCAATGACCTTAATGTGCTTCTTTTTGAGCCACTCCTTTGTTGTCTTGGCTGTATGTTTTGGGTCATTGTCGTGCTGGAAGACCCAGCCATGACCTATTTTTAATCTCCTGGCGGAGGGAAGGAGGTTGTCACTCAGGATTTTACGGTACATGGCTCCATCATTGGTGCGGTGAACAGAGAAACACCCTCAAAACATAATGTTTTTACCTCCATGCTTGACAGTGGGGATGGTGTTCTTTGGGTCATAGGCAGCATTTCTCTTCCTCCAAAGATGGCAAGTTCAGTTGATGTAAAAGAGCTAAATTTTTGTCTCATCTGACCACAGCACCTTCTCCTAATCACTCTCAGAATCATCCAGGTGTTCATTGGCAAACTTCAGACGAGCCTGCACATGGGACTTCTTGAGCAGTGGGACTTTTCGGAGACTGCAGGATTTTAAGCCATTATGGCGCAATGTGTTAGCAATGGTTTTCTTGGCGACAGTGGACTCAGCTGTTTTGAGACTATTAACAAGTTCCCCCTGTGGAGTTTTAGACTGATCTCTCACCTTCCTTATGATCCTGGATACCCCACGAGGTGAAATTTTGCATGGAGCCCCAGAACGATGTCGATTGACAGTCATTTTGTATTTGTTCCATTTTCTTACTATAGCACAAACAGTTGTCTTCGTCTCAGCCAGCGTCTTACTTATGGTTTTGTTGCCCATTCCAGGCTTGTGCAGGTCTATGATCTTGTCCCTGACATCCTTAGACAGCTCTTTGGTCTTTCCCATGGTGTAGAGGTTAGAGTCTGACTGATAAATTGAGTCTGTGGGCCGGAGTCTTTTACACAGGTGACAATTTGAGACAGCTGTCTTTAATACAGGTAATGAGGTTATTAGGAGCCAGAACTCTTAACCCTTTAGTGACGGAGCTAATTTTCACCTTAATGACCAGACCAAATTTTGCAATTCTGACCAGTGTCACTTCATGAGGTTATAACTCTGGAACGCTTCAACGGATCCCGGTGATTCTGAGATTGTTTTTTCGTCACATATTGGACTTCATGTTAGTACCAAATTTAGGACAATATTTTTTGCGTTTATTTATGAAAAAAATTGAATATTGGCAAAAATTTTGAAAATTTAGCAATTTTCAACTTTTGAATTTTTATATCGTTAAACCAGAGATTTCTGTGACACAAAATAGTTAATAAATAACATTTCCCACTTGTCTACTTTACATCAGCACAATTTTGGAAACAAAATTTTTTTTTGTTAGGAAGTTAGAGGGGTTCAAAGTTTATCAGCGATTTCTCATTTTTACATCAAAATTTACAAAACCATTTTTTTAGGGACCACATCACATTTGAAGTGACTTCAATAGGCCTAGATGACAGAAAATACCCAAAAGTGACACCATTCTAAAAACTGCACCCCCCAAAGTACTCAAAACCACATTCAAGAAGTTTATTAACCCTTCAGGTGCTTCACATGAACAAAAGCAATGTGGAATGAAAAAAAGCAAAAATTAAATTTTACCTAAAAATGTTGCTCTAACCCAAATTTATTCACTTTTAGAAGAAATAGCACAACAAAATGGACCCCAAAACGTGTTCCCCACTTTCTTATGAGTGCGCCGATACCCCACATGTGGTCAGAAACCTCTGTTTGGACAAATGGGAGGGCTCGGAACAGAAGGAGCAATATTTGAATTTTGGAAAGCAAATTTGGCTGAAATAGATTGCGGGCACCATGTTGCATTTACAGGTCCGCTAAGGTACCTAAACAGAAGAAACCCCTCACAAGTGACACCATTTTGGAAACTAGACCCCTCAAGGCTTCTATCTAGGGGTATAGTGAGCATTTTAGATCCACAGGTACTTCACAGATTTTGTTAACGTTACGTTGTCATATTGAAAATTTTAATAATTTTCTCAAAAATGTTGCTTTAGCATCAATTTTCTCACTTTTTCAAGAGGTAATTCCAAAAATTTGACCTCAAAGTTTGTTACCCACTTTTTTATGAGCGCGGTGATACCTCACATGTGGTCTGAAACCTTTGTTTGGAGAAATGGGAGGGCTTGGAACGAAAGGAGCAATATTTGAATTTTGGAAAGGAAATTTGGCTGAAAAAGATTGCGGGCACCATGTCACATTTGGAGGACCCCTAAGGTACCTAAACAGCAGAAACCCCGCACAAGTGACCCCATTTTGGAAACTAGGCCCCTCAAGGAATTTATCTAGATGTTTGGTGAGTACTCTGAACCCCCAGGTGCTTCACAGAATTTTATAACGTTGAGCCATGAAAAAAAAAAAATAAAATTTTACCACAAAATTGTTATTTCAACCAGGTAGCTTTTTTTTTTACAAGAGTAAAAGGAAAAAATTCAGCATAACATTTATTGTGCAATTTCTCCTGAGTTTGGCGATACCTTATATGTGGTGGAAATCAACTGTTTGGGCGCATGGCAGGGCTCGGAAGGGAAGGAGTGCCATTTGACTGCAAAATTGGCTGGAATCAATAGCGGGCGCCAGGTTGCATTTGGAGAGCCCCTGAGGTGCCTAAACAGTGGCGGTCCCCCACAAGGGACTCCATTCTGGAAACAAGACACCTCAAGGCTTTTATCTAGGTGTATAGTGAGCAGTTTGAATCCACGAATACTTCACAGAATTTGATAAGCTTAGGTTGCCATATTGAAAATTTTCATTTTTTTCACAAAAATGTTGCTTCAGCATCAAATTTCTCACTTTTTCAAGAGGCAACAACAAAACGTGGACCCCACAGGTTGTTATCCATTGTCTTATGAGCACAGGGATACCCCACATGTGGCCAAAAACCTCTGTTTGGATAAATGGGAGGGCTTGGAATGGAAGGAGCACCATTTGAATTCTGGAAAAGTTGAAATAAATTGCGGGCACCATGTCACATTTGCAGGGCCCCTTGGGTACCTATACATTAGAAACCCCCCACAAGTGACCCCATTTTGGAAACTGGATTTTATTCAGGAGTATAGTAAGCATTTTGAATCCACAGGTACTTCACAAAAATGTTGCTGTAGCAACAAATGTCTCACTTTTAGGCTATGTGGCCATGATCCAGCGACACGGCGTCTAGTACACAGTGTCAGCCTTCCTGCAGAGATGTGAGTGTTGTCCACGGGAGAACGCAGCTGCCCATGCCCACGATTTGGGTTCAGGCCGCTGTGGAGCTCTATGCTACCTGCAGAGAACACTCATCTCCGCAGCATAAATTGACATGCTGAGGCTCGGGAAGCTGCGCCACAGGTCGGTTTATGCTGCGGAGAAAAGAAGCACATTGGGCAAGGGATTTCTAAAAATCCTTCCACTGTGCTTCTACTGCACAATGCAGCGTTATGGACGCAGGGAAAACACTGCGCCCAAAACGCTGCAAATCCCGATTATGGGCACACAGCCTAAAATGCTACAATGGATGAATGGATACATGTCAAACATATATAACGTCCCACCCCCTGCATATTCTAAGCTGGCGCCCTTTAGTGCCTTTCATGTGGCACTAAAGGGTGCCTAGCCTTGTATTTAGCCCCCCAAAAAATTAATAATTAAAATAACCGACGTAGGGTCCCCCCTATTTTTGATAGCCAGCTAGGGTAAAGCAGACAGCTGTAGCCTGCAAACCACAGCTGACAGCTTCACCTTGTCTGGTGATCAATTTGGAGGGCTCCCCAGGCGTTTTTTAAAAAAAAAAAAAAAGTGGGGTCCCCCCCAAATTAGATCACCAGCCAAGGTGAAGCGGACAGCTGGGGTCTGGTATTCTCAGGGTGGGAAGAGCCATGGTTATTGGACTCTTCCCAGCCTAAAAATAGCAGGCCGCAGCTGCCCCAGAAGTGGCGCATCCATTAGATGCGCCAATCCTGGCGCTTCGCCCCAGCTCATCCCGCGCCCTGGTGCGGTGGCAGACGGGGTAATATATGGGGTTGATACCAGCTGTAATGTCACCTGGCATCAAGCCCTGGGGTTAGTGATGTCACGGCATCTGAACAGATACCTGACATCACTAACCCAGTCAGTAATAGAAAAAAATAAAGACAAAAAAAAAAAATTATTTGAAAAAACACTCCCCGAAACATTCCTCTTTCCCCAATTTATTGAAAATAAAGAAATTCCGGTCGCTGTAATCCATTTGGACGTCCCACGCCGACTCTGGATCTTCTAGAATATGGAGGGCACGTTCAGGGAACGTATCCCCCATTTTCTGGAAGAGCAAGCTCTCCATGAGCAGTGTGGTTGCAGTAATCTGAGAATTACTGCACTCACACTGCCCCGGTCCAACTTAGGGCAGAGTGACCTGCAGTAACCTCATTCCAGAATATGAGGGGCACGCTCACAGAACGTACCCCCCATTTTCTGGAACAGCAGTCTCTCCATGTGAGGACCACACTCCTCACATGGAGAGACTGCTGATTACTGCACTCACTCTCCCCCGGTCCACAGTGGAGAGCCTGTGCAGCAGCGACGTCAGCGTCCCAGGGATCCAGCTGACAGCCGCTGTCTGCGCTTGCGCCGCAAGCATTCAAGAAGGAGGCGGCGTGATCGCGGGACGGATCACCAGACAGGTAACGTATGACCGGGGGCTGGGGCTGGGGCTGGGGGGGGTAATGGGGGGTGACCTAGCGGGACCTGGGGACTTGGGGGCACCTTTCTGTCGCATGTGACGTGTCACATGCGGCAGAAAGAGCAGAATGAATGCGGCAGCGCGCCGCCATCTTCCACGCTCCGGAGGGGGGAGGGGGGAGGCGGCTCTGGAGACCGGAGGGGGCTCCGGGGACCAGAGATCTCCGGTGGACCGGAGGAGGGGTCGGGGGGAGGACATTTCCCTCCGATCTGAAATGTTTGATCATTTCAGATCGGAGGGAAATGACTGCAGAGCCGGCGGCGGCGGCAGTTTTCTGTGCGCTTCGGCGCCATTTTGGATGTCCGGTGGGGGTGGGGGGACTCTCCGGTACCGGGGGCTTTGGGGGCACTAGGGGTTTAGATTTCTTTCTCATCTGACATGTTTGATCATGTCAGATGAAAAAGAAATCAGTTTTACCGGCCATTTTTTTTTTTTTCATGTGTTCGTCGGTATACAGTGTATACCGCCGATCACATGATCGGGGTCCAAAAAAAACACCCCGATTCATAATCTGGGGGGTCTCAGCTACCCCCGGTAGCTGAAACCCCCGAGATTTTCGGTCGCTGGGGGGCGCTACAGGGCTTTTTCGGGCCGCCGCTTTAAAGCGGCGGAACAGAATAAGTACCCTGTTTTGCCGCCGCTTTAAGTCGTACGGCCGTCGTTATGAGGTTAATGGTTGGTAGGGATACAATTACATTGGAACCTTGGTTAACGACAACAATCCGTTCTGGGACTGTGCTTGTAAACCAAGTTTCTTGTCTAGCAAAGCAAGATTTCCCATAGAAAATCATTGGAATGCAGACAATTCGTTCAACAACTTGTTCAATGTCCCATCCTGGTCCCCTAGTGTGCCATTCCACACACACATATTATGCTCACCTTACCTTCCATTCAGTCGTCGGATTCCTAGTTCTTGTAGTTTGCCGATACAGGATGTGCATCAGGTAACCATCGCGACCGATGCCGGAGTGCTGACGTCACAGGCAGGAGCCGCTTGCCTCTGATTGGTCAGCGCGCTGCCTTTGAGAAGCGGCTGACAGCGGAAGTTCAGATTTTCTGAATTTTATTTTGAATATTTTATCTCTCACTGTTAAAATTAACCTACATTTAAAATTATAGACTGTTCATGTCTGTCAGTGAGCAAACTTACAAAATCAGCAAGGGATCAAATAATAATTACACACACGGCTCTGCTCCGTACACCTCGTACACACGCGGCTCCGCTCCGTACACCTCGTACACACTCGGCTCCGCTCCGTACACCTCGTACACACTCGGCTCCGCTCCGTACACCTCGTACACACTCGGCTCCGCTCCGTACACCTCGTACACACTCGGCTCCGCTCCGTACACCTCGTACACACTCGGCTCCGCTCCGTACACCTCGTACACACTCGGCTCCGCTCCGTACACCTCGTACACACTCGGCTCCGCTCCGTACACCTCGTACACACTCGGCTCCGCTCCGTACACCTCGTACACACTCGGCTCCGCTCCGTACACCTCGTACACACTCGGCTCCGCTCCGTACACCTCGTACACACTCGGCTCCGCTCCGTACACCTCGTACACACACGGCTCCGCTCCGTACACCTCGTACACACACGGCTCCGCTCCGTACACCTCGTACACACACGGCTCCGCTCCGTACACCTCGTACACACACGGCTCCGCTCCGTACACCTCGTACACACACTGCTCCGCTCCGTACACCTCGTACACACTCGGCTCCGCTCCGTACACCTCGTACACACACGGCTCCGCTCCGTACACCTCGTACACACACGGCTCCGCTCCGTACACCTCGTACACACACGGCTCTGCTCCGTACACCTCGTACACACACGGCTCCGCTCCGTACACCTCGTACACACACGGCTCCGCTCCGTACACCTCGTACACACTCTGCTCTGCTCCGTACACCTCGTACACACACGGCTCTGCTCCGTACACCTCGTACACACACGGCTCCGCTCCGTACACCTCGTACACACTCGGCTCTGCTCCGTACACCTCGTACACACTCGGCTCCGCTCCGTACACCTCGTACACACACGGCTCCGCTCCGTACACCTCGTACACACTCGGCTCTGCTCCGTACACCTCGTACACACTCGGCTCCGCTCCGTACACCTCGTACACACTCGGCTCCGCTCCGTACACCTCGTACACACACGGCTCCGCTCCGTACACCTCGTACACACTCGGCTCCGCTCCGTACACCTCGTACACACTCGGCTCTGCTCCGTACACCTCGTACACACACGGCTCCGCTCCGTACACCTCGTACACACACGGCTCTGCTCCGTACACCTCGTACACACACGGCTCCGCTCCGTACACCTCGTACACACACGGCTCCGCTCCATCCACACTATAAACCCCTCCTGACCCCACACATAACCTTCCCCTCATCCAGCACCATGACACCCAGCACAGCAGAGTCCTGCATACACTGAGGAGCTGATCATGTGACCCCTGACTCCTCCCCTCCATGTGACATCATCACAGGTCCTGGAAGCACAGAGCAGCCATATATCTAGTGTGCGGCTCTGCAGGAGGAGGTATGTGGAGATTCCCCATTACTGGGGCAGGGGCATTAACCCCTTCAGCTCTGAGACTTTCTTGGGGTTTTTCTCTCGCTGATTTCTATGAATCGTGAGGTCTTTGTTCCTTTTCCTCTGATAGATACAGACGCCCCAACTATGAGAGGCCGGAAGTGAGGAAACCCGTCTGCCCTCAGTCCTCGGCCCCTTTCCTGCCCTCAGTCCTCGGCCCCTTTCCTGCCCTCAGTCCTCGGCCCCTTTCCTGCCCTCGGCCCCTTTCCTGCCCTCAGTCCTCGGCCCCTTTCCTGCCCTCTGTCCTCGGCCCCTTTCCTGCCCTCGGTCCTCGGCCCCTTTCCTGCCCTCGGTCCTCGGCCCCTTTCCTGCCCTCGGTCCTCGGCCCCTGTCCTCAGTCCTCGGCCCGTTTCTGCCCTCTCTCCTCGGCCCCTTTCTTGCCCTCGGTCCCCGGCCCCTTTCTTGCCCTCGGTCCCCGGCCCCTTTCTTGCCCTCGGTTCCCGGCCCCTTTCTTGCCCTCGGTTCCCGGCCCCTTTCTTGCCCTCGGTCCCCGGCCCCTTTCTTGCCCTCGGTTCCCGGCCCCTTTCTTGCCCTCGGTGCTCGGCCCCTTTCTTGCCCTTGGTTCTCGGCCCCTTGCAGCCATAGCAAGAGAAATTGGTCATTCCAAGTCTGTGATTTTGAGAACATTGCATCTTTACAACATCACAATTTCTTTAAAGTGCCCCAAGAAGGTTAATTGCCCTCAAAAGACAAATACAAGAGAGGTCAGGATAATGCAGAGAATCTCCATGGGTAATCGTTTCAACACTGCAGCTGGAATTGCTCGCCAGTGCAGCACTGAACAGGGTAAGGATCTGTCTCATCATACAGTGTCACAACGTTTAAGAGTATTAGGACTGAAACCCCACTCTGCAGTGACCAAACCTCATTAGCAGAAGAATCAAAAGGCTAGACTGACCTTTGGTGAGGAGCATGTAGTGTGGACAGAGGAGAAGTGATCCACAGTTCACTTTAGTGATGAAAGTTTAATTGTTTGATTTGTTTGGGTCTAATGGGAAACATGTTAATTAACAAACTGAGGAAAGAGTGAACCCAAAGTGTGTTAATAAGTCAGTGAATGGCAGTGGAGGAAGTATCATGGTTTGGGGAATGTTTTTTGCAGCAGGAGTTGGACTTCTCATACAGGTACATGGCAGAGTAATGCAAATGTGTATCAGAACCTTATTCAACAACACATGATTTCTTACTTACGTTCATCACTCAATCAGCAATTTTCATGCAGGACAAACCCCTCTGTCACACAGCAAAACGGGTAAAGCAATTCTTTAAAACAGAAAACATTGAAACAATGAAATGGCCAGCCCAGAGTCCTGACCTAAACCCAATAGAAAACTTCTGGAAAATCCTTGGTAACAAAGTTATGGCCAGTAACCCACAAAAGTTAAACAGTTGTGGAAAAGACTGGATTTAAGGCCACTTTACACGCAATGACATCGCTAATGAGATGTCGTTGGGGTCACGGAATTCGTGACACACATCCGGCCACGTTAGCGACGTCATTGCGTGTGAAACGCACGAACGACCGTTAACGATCAAAATTACTTTATCGTTGATCGTTGATGTATCGTTCTAATCCCAATTATCGTTGCTGTTGCAGGACGCAGGTTGTTTGTCGTTCCTGCGGCAGCACACATCGCTATGTGTGACACCGCGAAGAGTGGACAAAAATCACACCAGGGCAGTGTGAGAGACTAGTGATGTCCTGTGGCTGCAGATGTGCTGAAGTCATCCAAAGCAAAGGCCTGTACATGTCCTACTAATTGGTGGCTGTTGTTACCTTCAGAAAATGTACTTATAATCTCTCTCTGTGCTACAGTCATTGCTGTTCTCTAATTATGATCATCACGTTTAGGGCAAAATAAAGGGTTTATGGAGATACACTTTGGATCTTTTGTAAAACACTGTTCTAGTGGCATGGTGCACCCCTTACAAAAAACCTTTGAATGTTGATCAAAGTAGATTACATTATTTCTGAAAAAAGCAAGTGATCAGACATTGTTCTCTAATTTTGATCTCCAGAGTACCAACAGTACCACGATCCTCCCACATAATATAATGTACCCATGGTACCACGATCTCCCACATAGTATAATCTTCCCACTGTACTGCCATCCCCCCACACAGTATAATGTTCCCACAGAACCAACATTCCATCACAAATTTTTTTTTTTTTTTTTTTTTAATCCAATTAGTTTTTATTGAAAACACGGCAGATACAAAATCATACATGGTAAATTAAGATAACTTTTGTCAACTGCCCGCACATGAGGGCTCCATACATTAGTATACTCCAAGACAATCCGGTTACAATTCCTCTGCCTTAGGCTATGTGTCCACGCTGCGGAAAATGTGCGGATTTTGCCACGGATTTCTCGCGGAAAAGCCGCGGATTTCCCGAAAATCTGCAGCAGCGGCACTTCCCAGCCATTTCTATGGCATTTTGGAAATGCTGTGCCCATGCTGCGGATTTTTCCGCGGCGGATTTGGTGCGGATTTTGATCCAGAAAAATCTGCAACATGTCAATTATTGTTGCGGATTTTGATCCGGATTTTGGCTTTAAAATTGGGGAAAAAAAAAATCCGCGGCAATTCCGCACCTTTGAAAAGGTGCGGATTTTGCGGGAAAGCCGCAGATTTTGATGCAGAAAAATCCGCAGCAACATTCTCCTGTGGACACATAGCCTTACACTTTAACCACACAACAACATGGGGAGGGAGGAGAGGGAGGAAAGATGGGGACTTTATTCAAGTAAGGGGGAACAAGAACAAAGGGGGAGGGGAAGAAGGTAGGGTTCGGTGAAGTGGGGGGGGGGGGGTTAGTAGGGGTAGAGGGTTAGATGCCTGCCTGCATTACCAACTCCAGTCCACCAGCCGGGGCCATCAACTCCTCCTAGATTTCTCTCATAAACTGCTGCCTCAGTCAGGGTCTCAATGCTTTAGCCCCCTGGCTAGCCGAGCCAGGGCTATAATTCCATCAGTTGTATCTCAACTAGGTGCTCTTTGCCCGGGGAATAGTTGTGTAATTGGTGTTGCATGGCTGGATGACAGCCAGGGTTCCCATATTGCAAGAATTCTATTTTTTTGTTTTAGGGAGTGGGCAAGGCAGTATTCATATTGGTATTGTTGGTCGATCCTACTATATAACTCGGCTCCAGAGGGAGCTTCAGTGGCCTTCCACGAATGGCTCAGACACTGTCTGGCAGCTATTAGAATTTGCACAATCAGTCCCCTAAAGTTCTGCGGGTACGAGTCTATGCCCAAATTCAGAACTGCCAGCCCTGGGTTGGGGTTGGTGTGCACACCTGTCATTTCGCTAATGAGTCTGAAAACTGCTATCCAAAAAGGTTGGACCCTCGGATAGTGCCACCAACAGTGTCCCAGTGATCCCCTCTGGAGGCAGCCCCTTCTACCACAAACTTTGATACTACAAAATGCCCCCCACACTATGGTACCATCCACCCAACCAGCTAATACATAAATCCTCAGTTATCCTTATTCTTGGTGCAGATACAGATGAACCCGGCACATACCATCAACCTCCTGGATCCGTTTCCCAAGTCTAGAAATGTGGATCTGTGATGGTCGGCAGGTGCTAGAGATGTATGAGGAGCGCTCTTTCTTTCTCGCTCTCTTTCTGCATCTTTTTCAGTTACCTCAAATATATGCAAGATGTCTTCTCTCTTTTTCTCTTCAAGAATTGAGAATGTGTTTTTTTTTCTGTCCTCCTAAAACTGTGATGTTTATTACACTTTTTCTTTAGACTTTTTTCACAAATCCTCGTTAGTGCAATACAACATCCAGCCTCTGATTCCTCAGGTGATGCACTGAACTACTGTGTTACAGAATATTATCTGTCCCTGTCAGTGTAATACTCCATACACATGAGATAAATGTTGTCTGAACGATCATTCGGATGACGGCTATCTGACTGCTCATACACACAACTGTTCTACTTGGCCAGGATTTCCTGTGGTTTCTGTGAGATGATAGTTGGCAAATGGTTCTAGCAGAGGAGAACAAACAAATCGGCTTCTGAATTTCAACATGTTACATCCTTCGCTCATCTGACATCATCTGTCTTAAGGGCCCACATTGTCACAGATGTGTGACGGCCTGTCACGGAGGTTTCTCAGGCAGCTGACAATCCAGTGGCAGCGAGTATTAGAAAATCACAGAGATTGGTAGCATGTGTTGTTCCCTGTTTCTACAGCAGTGAATTATATGACCCTGGGAAACTGTCTATTTTTCCTCTCAGTTGCCAGCCTCTGACTTCCTTTATAAGGCTAAGGACACACGAGCGTATGGTATCTGATGCGAGAGCATCAGATGTGTTAAGCTAATGACCGCCGTTTCCCACTCTGCTGCGTGTTTGAGCCGAGTGTCATTATACTGTGCTGCGATCAGAGCACAGCTGCAGAGGAGAGGGAGGGACTAATCTCCCTATCTGCTCCATTATCAGCTGATGCAATTATCGGTGTAATGCAAGTGTAATGCCATGTTTCTTTTGAACCCATAGACTTGTATGAGTGTGAGTGAAAACCAATCGGATTCCAATCGCAGCATGCTGGGTCGTTTTCTCGGTCTGATTAGGGCTGAGAAAAAAAAAATGGCTCATGGGAATGGTCCCATAAAGTAACGTGGGTCCGAGTGGGATGTGAGTTTATATCGCATTCCACTCGCTCTGTTTTACTCGCTGTTTGTCCTTAGCCTAAACCTCATTCTGGAATGTTTTGGGTGCGGTTTATAGTCTTTCCTGGCTGTGGTCTGCAGCGGTCATCTCCTCTAGTTGTTCCAGAGACTTCTGTGGTAGCTGCTCCTAAGATAAGTGTTTGACTGTTGCTATCTACCTGGGCTCAAATAGTAGCATTTGTGTTTCCCCTGTATTGTTTCCTTTTGTCTCCCTTAGTGTTAGTGATGTTGATGAAGAGCTCATACCCACCATCCTTGCTGAGGGCCAAGATGAGGGTTTGCCTAGTATGAGGTATTCCTGCTCGTCGATAGGTGCGGAACCTGTATAGGGTTGGCGAGGGCAGTATGGGTGAGCTGCAGGTTATTGTCACCATTTCCCCATTTCCCTAGTGATAGAGCATTCCTTTCCCATTTCCTTTGTATTGTATTATACGGCCAGTATAGCTTCTATCCCTGGCCGTGACACACGCATGTTATATAGTCATAGTCGACCAATTCCACCTTAAATGAGCTGTTTCGATAAACTTTAGTCTAATGTGTATGGCACCCTGAAAGATAAACACAATGTTGTAAAATAATAAAAAATACCACCGCTGCTTGGGTCTCCCGCCAGTCTCTGTATTTCCTGGTCTATCTCAAAAAACGTATGGTCATATATAGCCAATAAGTTGCTAAAGCAGTGGCCAACATAGCCAGTGATTGGGAGCATAGAGATGTCTTAGTCAGCAATTCAACTTATGTTCCAACCTGTACGGGACTATAGAGAATACAATATCTACATGTTAAAAACAAGAAAGCCAGCACTAAATGTGCACTACTGCACTAAAAATTCTAAACTGTACTTATTATTAAAATTTGAGATTTTTGGCAAAAAAATTGCAATTTCTTGAGCTACCCCGCCACGTCATGGCAAATCTCATTGGGGCTATCCTACTCTAAAATATTTTTATATAAAGGCCATACGGCCTCATATATGAAGAAGTAGAACTGTTCTTAGCAGCACTTGGTGTTTTTCAATCCCGTAGCCATGACTGAATCATGGCTATGGGCGGGACAGGCCCAAGCAAATGCTGCTTGAAGTAAATATCTACATGTTATATCTTGTGATATGTTCCTCTTTATTGTCTCCACTAATTGTGTTTATTACACAGGATTCTTTGATATTAAATCATCATCTTTTCCCAATTCAGGTCCTTATAATATCAGATCCTCTCAGTGGAGATCTTCTGAATAAGAGAATTTTTCCGATTTATTTCAAGGATGGATATGCGCAGGGACAAGATGGCGGAGAGGATATTACACCTCACCCTAGAGATCCTCTTCCGGCTTACTGGAGAGGTGAGAGATTCTGATGACGTCACATTACATCATTCTTATCTATGGGAATAACAGATGGACAGAACTGGAGAGGTGAGGACTCTGGAAATGTCTGTAGTGAGATTTATTACTGTGTCTCTCCATAACCAGGATTACACAGTAGTGAAGAAGACCTCTAGTGAGCGATGTCAGGCCCCTGTGCCTGAGGGATGGGGAAGACCCCTGAGCCCAATCACAGGGCCTCCACCTCACCCCCCGATACATGAGGACATCAATGACCAGAAGATCCTAGAACTCACCTACAAGATGATTGAGCTGCTGACTGGAGAGGTGACACTGCTGGGAATGCTGGGACATTATACAGTAACGCTATGAAGGGATCGGGGGTGACGGTATCATTGTATGTGTCAGGTTTCTATAAGGTGTCAGGACGTCACCGTCTATTTCTCCATGGAGGAGTGGGAGTATTTAGAAGGGCACAAAGATCTGTACAAGGACGTCATGATGGAGGTTCCCCAGCCCCTCACATCACCAGGTAATAGACAGGACTAAATACACACGGCCTCTAATTATCTGTATGTAAAGAATTAATTCAGTCCCTGTGTGTGTTTCCTCCAGTTCTATCCAGTAAGAGGACAACACCAGAGAGATGTCCCCGTCCTCTTCTTCCACAGGACTGTAAACAAGAAGATCCCGATGTTCCTCAGGATAATCAGGTAGATGGAGAGAAGGTGTCATGACATCTCCCTATGATGTGTAGACGGCTGTGAAGGTCTTGTGCTCAGTCTTGTTTTATCCACCAGTATTATATGTTTTATACTTGTGCAATGAGAGCGGTGGAGATGGCAGGATTAGAGCTGATCATAAATGAGACTTCTCCATCTGTCTGTGACTTTTACAATATTTGTTTCAGGGTGAAGATCTGATCCTTATTAATACAGCAGGGACATATGTGAGAGGTGAGGAGTGGTGTAAAGAGGAGATTCCTACATATGGCTACCCAGGTGAGTAGCAACCACTAAATGCAGAGAAGTCACAGATTCTTCTCAGTCACTGGCTGTGGCTGCTTATCAGTGGTGTTGTCCAGACATATAATCATGTGATCACCATTTTCCACTAGGCCACAACATTCTCTTCCACCTGGAATTGTTCAAATTACTTTGGGCATTGAAAGTCCTTTTTCTGTAGCGCTTACAACCTAGAGCAGGGGTCTCAAACACGCGGCCCGCGGGCCGCATGCGGCCCTTCAGGTGGCTTCTTGCGGCCCGCAGGCCCGTGGACCTGGTAAAGATGGCGACCGGTGCAGGGGCCGCAGCTGCCAGTTATTTATTTCAGCCTACAGTTTTGTCTTTGCCGCGCACAGTGAAGTTCTCACTGCAGAACGCAATAACAGCCGCCTGCCAATCAGAGGCAAGCACCTGCTGCATATGACCTCAGATGATTGCCTGTGATTGGCCAGTGGCTGTTGTGCAGTGAGAACTGCTTTGCACGCGCCGGCCGAAAGTTCAGCGATGACAGCAGCTGTGATCATTACCGGGTCTACGTGCCTGCGTGCTGCTGACAGCAGGTGAGAAGAATGTTTTCGTGTGTGTGTGGGGTTCTGTGTTGCTGGCTGAGGCTGCAGTGTGTGTGTGGCATGCCGTGTGTGTGGTTCTGTTGCTGGCTGAGGCTGCAGTGTGTGTGTGTGTGTGTGTGTGTGTGTGTGTGTGTGTGTGTGTGGGGTAGCTGAGGCGTCACCGAGTCCACGTGCCTGCATACCGCTGACAGCAGGTGAGAAGAATGTTTTCGTGTGTGTGTGTGGTGTGTGTGTTTCTGTTGCTGGCTGAGGCTGCACAGGGTGTGTGTGTGTGTGTGTGTGTGTGTGTGTGTGTGTGTGTGTGTGTGTGTGTGTTAGCTGAGGCTGCACAGGGTGGGGGGGGTGTGTGTGTGTGAGCTGAGGCTGCACAGGGTGTGTGTGTGTGGTGTGTGTGTGTGGTGTGTGTGTGTGTTAGCTGAGGCTGCACAGGGTGGGGGTGGTGCTGTTAGCTGAGGCTGCACAGGGTGGGGGTGGTGCTGTTAGCTGAGGCTGCACAGGGTGGGGGTGGTGCTGTTAGCTGAGGCTGCACAGGGTGGGGGTGGTGCTGTTAGCTGAGGCTGCACAGGGTGGGGGTGGTGCTGTTAGCTGAGGCTGCACAGGGTGGGGGTGGTGGTGTTAGCTGAGGCTGCACAGGGTGGGGGTGGTGGTGTTAGCTGAGGCTGCACAGGGTGGGGGTGGTGGTGTTAGCTGAGGCTGCACAGGGTGGGGGTGGTGGTGTTAGCTGAGGCTGCACGGGGTGGGGGTGGTGGTGTTAGCTGAGGCTGCACAGGGTGGGGGGGGGGGTGTGTGTGTGTGAGCTGAGGCTGCACAGGGTGAGGGGGTGTGTGTGTGTGAGCTGAGGCTGCACAAGGTGGGGGTGTGTGTGTGTGTGTGAGCTGAGGCTGCACAGGGTGGGGGGTTGTGTGTGTGTGAGCTGAGGCTGCACAGGGTGGGGGGTGTGTGTGTGTGTGAGCTGAGGCTGCACAGGGTGGGGGGGTGTGTGTGTGAGCTGAGGCTGCACAGGGTGGGGGGGGTGTGTGTGAGCTGAGGCTGCACAGGGTGGGGGGGGTGTTGTGTGTGTGTGTGTGAGCTGAGGCTGCACAGGGTGGGGGTGTGTGTGTGTGTGTGTTAGCTGAGGCTGCACAGGGTGGGTGTGTGTGTGTGTGAGCTGAGGCTGCACAGGGTGGGGGTGTGTGTGTGTGTGAGCTGAGGCTGCACAGGGTGGGGGGGGGGGTGTGTGTGTTAGCTGAGGCTGCACAGGGTGGGGTGGGTGTGTGTGTGTGTGTGTGTGTGTGTGTGTGTTAGCTGAGGCTGGGGCACATTGCTACAAGGGGACAAGGATGCGCACATTTTTACAGAATGGGAAACAAGATGGGGCACATTACTGCAAGATGTTGGCCAAAATTACTATGCGGTGGTTATTGTAAAACTGTATTACTTACAAAAAGGGGAAAAAATGTAAAAAAAAGTGTGTATGTATGTAGAGATATATATATACATACATACATACATACATACATACAGTACACATTTGTTATAATGGACAAATGAAAAATGTTCAAAAACAGTGATTCAAGGGTGTATAGAAAGAAAAAATGGTACCACTACCAATGTCACTTTGTCCTGAAAGGAATGCGGCCCCTCAAATTATTTTTTTCCTGTGTGCGGCCCATACACCCAGCCGAGTTTGAGACCCCTGACCTAGAGGATCCACCTACCTCCTGGAATTAGAAGATGCTGACCCTCACTGCCCACATCTGTCAACTTCAAAGCCAAATGGCAGCGTACGTAGAATGTGCTGACAAGTTAGAAAATCACTTGAAGAAAAAATATTATGATGATCCTCTAAGAGAAAATGGAGGGTAATATTGCTGTTGCCTTCCTAGAATCATATAAGATGAATTTACCTTTCTCACTTCTGTGCTCATAGGGTCCCTACAAGACCAGGTCCAGAATATCTGACATTTATGATCAACAGCATTAAATGTGGACTCAGAGTCAAGTATGAATTTTTGTGCAATAAGAACAGTTTCAGTTTCCTTTTTTCAATTTCTTTGAAAACCAATTAATTTTAAAGATGATTTCAATAAGCTATGCAGAAAATACACCTACACCATGATGTCTCTGAGCTGTGTGGTTGATGGCAGTAATATACATTAATTCATGTCTGCAGGAGATGCATTGTATGGCTCTGGCTCTGGTTTTAGGGCATCACTCCAATTCAGAAACCCCATTATGTTTTTAATCCTAAGGAATTTCAAAGTACAGCACAATTACTCCTGAAATGAGGAGCACTATAATTTCCTTTACTTTTTTTGTTCAGGACTCAAAGCCACTCCAGTGGTCCAACATAAATGACTGCAATTCCAGTTTAGTGTTGGAGTTTCCCCCCGATTATACGTTATTGTTTGGGATATAACATTTTTTTTTTAAAATTCTATATGTTCTTTTTTTCAGTTTCATTCTGTATTTATGTTTAATTGTGGTGTAACTCATACGGCAAAAAATATCATCCTTAAGATAGTTTAGATTGCCAAGAGCCACCAAGCCACATCCTCTAATTACCCCAGAGATGATTCACCACTAGTTACTAATTTATCTATATGTGCACACTGCATCTTCTACTGCGATTTTGGTGGTTTGTGGTCACAAAAGATGCACCCAAATGCATGTGTTTCCTTCCCTCAGCAAAGTCTATGAGATTTCTATTTTGCTGTCTGCACAGTGCATCTTTTTTGGTTGCATTTTTGAAGGCTGAACCAAGATGCAGCATGTCAATTCTTTTTGTGTTTTGTCCTTGCATTTCAGAAGACTGGCAGATCAATCCCCCGCTGATGACCTGCTTATTCATTTCACGGGCCGCTCATTACCTTCATGGAATATGCACTGCTTTCCCCGCCCACCGGCGTCTGTGATTGGTTGGAGTCATATGCGCCCCCATGCTCAGTGACAGTGTGTCTGATGCTTCCAATCATAGACGCCGATGGGCATGCTGCAGCCACCAGCCATGTGTTTATTTTGGCTGGCTATCAAAATAGGAGAAACTGCATTATTTAATTAAATAATTTTAAAAAATGGCGTGCAGTCCCCCCAATTTTGATACCCAGCCAAGACAAAGCCCAACAGCTAGGAGACCCATGATTATTGGGTGCCCCCCAGCCTAAAGATATCAGCCTGCAGCCGCCTGGAATTGGCGCATCCATTAGTCATCAGGGCAATAAAGAGTTAATGGCAGACCACAGCTGCCACTAAACTCTAGATTAGTAATGGGAGGAGTCTGAGATTCCTCCCCATTACTAAACTATTAGTGAAAGTAAATAAACACAAACACCCAAAAAATCCTTTATTTGAAATAAAAGACAAAAAAGCCACCCTCTTTCACCACTTTATTAATCACAAAACACCCCTGCAGGTCCGATTTAATCCACACAACATCCCACAGAGCTTCCAGCACTGCTACATCTGAAGCTCATAGCGAGACCATAGAACATGACCGCCCGCTGTAAGGTATAGATAACTATGGACCCAAGTGGGGCTTGTTTTTAGGAACGAGTAGAAGTTTTCACCAGCTTAATATATTTTCATTGCTTCTTAGTCCAATATTTAGGAAGTTGAATGAACAAATAGGATGAACCAGTAGAACATGGTGTTCAACTATGAGGCTTTCTATAAGACTGAACTATCATTGTCTTAGTGAATAATTCAATTTTGCTACATAACTTTCCATTTCTATGGACTTTTTAAGTAGAAATGTTCAACAATATAAATTAAGGATGTTTTGTTCAAAAATAATAATTGGTTTAATTTTTCACAGATGATGTTGACAGGAGATCAGAGGGACAACTAACTGCTTCCTTTTTTAAATTCGATGACCTTGATATCACACAGGATAAACTTGAAGCAAATGACATTTGTCCAGATATCCCATCATCCTTTCACAGCAAAGATCTGTCAACTGATCATATGAAACAGGTTTTCACTCCTCATTCATTGCAGACTACTAAGAAAAATAGAAGTCACAAAGGAGGCATTAAAAAAGGAACTACTCTCAAAGCAAAGTCAGTTTTACATTCAGAGTATGGAAACTGTTTTCTCCCCGAAACAACTTTTGTTAACCATCAAATAAACTACATAGAGAAGAATGGATTTTCTTGTTCCATTTGTGGGGAATATTTTACCAAGAAATCATTTTTTGTTAGGCATGAGAGAATTCATACTGGGGAGAAGCCATTTTCATGTTCAGAATGTGGGAAACGTTGTGCACAGAAAGCACATCTTGTTGCACACCAGAGAACTCACACAGGGGAGAAGCCTTTTTCATGTTCAGAATGTGGGAAATGTTTTGTAAAGAAAATAAGTCTTATTGAACACCAGAGAATTCACGCAGTGGAGAAGCCTTTTTCATGTTCAGAATGTGAGAAATATTTTAACCATAAATCGGATCTTATTACACACCAGAGAGTTCACACCGGGAAGAAGCCATACTCCTATCTAGATTTTGAAGTCTGAATGATTGGAAAATCATATTTTGTTTACCATAAAATCACTTACATGGGAAGAAATGTATTTTGTTATTGACAAATTGTACAAAAAACATAACAGATTGTTGTATAATTGAATGAGAAAGGGAAATTTCTAAAGATATGATTGTATTTTTTGGACTATAAGGGTATGTTCATACTGTTTTTGCTGCATATTATATTCATTGGTTTTATGCGAATAGATAATTAAAAGATACTTTTTACAGTACGGCAAAACCTGTGAGCATCCAAAAATTTCATACAAGAACACACACTTGCTTTTTTTTCCGTATTTGAAATGGCAGTGTTTCATTTTTGAAAGAAGTAGCATGTCAACTCTTTCAGCATTTTTGTTGCTTTTTTCACATTTGAAATCAATTACAGTGAAGTAAACTAACTTTACTCAAACATGTACTGTAGACAAATCAGACACAAAAACACTTTTTTTTTTTTTTTGTTAGAAACCCGCCCCAGAAAAAACGCACTGTGAACATTGGCTTAACATGCGTAACAAAAAAAAGTCTTGCTAATAAGTGAATGCCTCTAAGGCTATGTGCCCACGGGACTATGTACCTGCGGATATATCTGCAGATATGTCTGCAGGTTTCCCGCAGCAGCTCCCCGGAATCCGCAGCTATCCATAGCTGCGAGATTCCAGCGAAGTATCTGCGGTAAACCTGCGGACATTCATGCGACTTACCTGCGGAAGTCCAGCCCTGTATCTCCATAGTGGAGAGGCGAGATTCCATAGGTATTTCCGCAGGAATAATTGACATGCAGTTATGTGCGACTGTGGGACATCCGCGTCATATTCCGCAGCCGCACATACCACAGCATGGACACCGCACTCCCCATATCCCATAGGATAACATGGGGAGTGTCTGTACTTGCTAAAACCTGCAGATTTATCTAAAAAATCTAAATGAATCCCCAGGTTTTCCGCGGCAAAATCCGCAGGTACATTGTCCCATGGGCACATAGCCTAATGCCGGCGTCACACGGTACGATATATCGGGCGATATGGCGGCGGGGTCACGTCGTTAGTGACGCACATCCGGCATCGTCAGTGATATCGTACCGTGTGACACCTCCGAACGACTGTGAACGAGGAAAAAGACTCACCTTATCGTTGCTTGTTGACACGTCGTTTATTTTCAAAAAGTCGGTCCTCCTTCTGTGCTCCGGTTGTTCATCGTTCCCGAGGCAGCACACGCCGCTCCGTGTGACACCTCGGCAACGACGAACACAGCTTACTTGCGTACTGCCGGAAATGCAGAAGGAACGAGGTGGGCGGGATGTTTACGTCCCGCTCACCTCCGCTTCTATTGGCCGGCTGCCGTGTGACGTTGCTGTGACGCCGAACGTCCCTCCCCCTTCAGGAAGAGGATGTTCGTCGCCCACAGCGACGTCGCCCGGGAGGTAAATTGTGACGGGGGTTAACGACTTTATGCACCACGGGCAACAAATTGCCCATGACGCACAAACGACGGGGGCGGGTACAATCGCTTGTGCGATGGCACAATAGATTGTCCCGTGTGACACCGGCATTAGTATATGTGCACATATTTAGTATTTGGTGCAGAAATTTCTGCATTTCTTGACAGGAAAAATGCAGCAGCAAAACCGTGGGTTTGCCTTGTTTTTTGTGTATTTTTGAATGGGCAAAAACGCTGCAAGAATTGACATTCTGCAGATTTAAATCTGCACCAAATCTGCAAGGAGAAAATTCTCTACTTGTGCATTAGACTGCAGCATTATCATTGATTTTGCTGGCATCAGGATTCACTTCAGGTTTTGTGACTAATCTGCACTTAAAAACGCAATGTGTTGGGGGGGCGTGGCCAGCAGGCAGCATGAGCGGTCGCATCTGAGAGCAGCTCCGTAGTCCAACGCTGATATATACTATTAATCCTGCCGAAACTGGTGCCTAAATACACCTCCGGATTACCTGTGGTGCGGTGAGCATTCTGATCGGTACCATGAGCAGAGGTCGCAGCGCAGCGGCGGCTGAGAAGCTGAAGAAGTTTGCTCAGGACTCCCAGCAAGATGGCGCCGGCAAGCAGGCAGAGCGGGAATCCAGCGAGGCGGAGGAGGAGGAGAGCATGGAGGCCGGATCCAAGGAACCGCAGGAGCTAACCTTACAGCAGGTTACGTCGCAGTTACTTGCAGCGATCCAGGATTCAAAAGTGTCGCTGACGGGTAAAATCGAGGAGGTTAAGATCAATGTGGGTCTCCTCTGGCTGGACTTGCAAAACCTGAGAGAGCGGGTAAAGGAGACCGAGCAGCGGATCTCCACACTGGAAGACGACGCAAGAGCGACGCCGGGCAGACTGTCCTCTCTGGAATGCGCGGCAAACAACTGGGCGCAGAGGGCTGATGATCTGGAAAATCGCCTGCGTCGCAATAATTTGAGAATTCTGGGGATGCCGGAGAGGGCAGAAGGGAGCGACCCATGTAAGTTCATGGAAAAGTGGCTCTCCGAAACTTTCCCTGATGCGACGCTGTCAGCGGCCTTCGCTATAGAAAGAGCTCACCGGGTACCGGCCAAGCCTTCTCCTCCGGGAGCGCAGCCTAGACCTCTCCTGGCCCGACTGTTGAGCAGCAGAGATAGAGATCCGATCCTTGGTGCGGCGCGGCGCAAGGGCCCGATTTTACACAACAACGCCACCATATTGATCTTCCCTGATTTCTCTGTGTCGCTCCAGAAAACGAGGGCATCCTTCATTCAGGTGAAAAAACGCCTCAGAGAGCATCAAATTGCTTACTCTATGATCTTCCCAGCCCGTCTTAGAGTGGTTCATCAAGAGCGATCCCTGTTCTTTACTTCTCCTGCGGAAGCGGATGACTGGATCAACACATTGAAGAGGAAACGCTGATGCGTCACGGTCATGGGCGCTGCCTGATGGGTCGCGGTTGTGATGGCGTCGCTGTACGGATTCGCTTATTTCATACTCTTCGGAGCAAGATCGGTGATGCGACCCCAATCCTTGGGACGTTGTGTTTGAAATCACTGTTGAGATCGCTTCAGGATCATCCTATGCAGGTACTCAGCGTCCCTCGATTCTGAAGGCGCGAAAGATTCTTGTTTGTTTCATCCCTCCTGGCATGTGAGTGGAGCGGGACCGCAGTTGCGTTCGCGTCCTGATCTTATGGTCCCTGTTAGTTGAGAAGCTAATGATCTCATCTGGAGGTGCAGGTGCGCCTGTGGCCTTCCCGGAGGCATGAGAGTTTCCGGATGTGGCCATTATCGGTTTCCCAATGATCCGGCCTCCGGGTTTGGCCCTCGTCGAAGGCGGGTGGCTTGGGGTCATGCCTGCGTATGGACGGCTGCTGCGTTCTCCGGGATCATTGCTTAGCCCAGTCTGTGCTCCGAATTACTCGTCGCTGATGGGACCGGACCGAGGTGACACCAGACGGGACATGGGTCAGACAGCTGTTGCGACGCCCTGAACTCCTTCATGCGATCTTGTTTTATCCTATACCTTTTTGGATCCAAATTGGAACTCTACTTTGGGCTCGCAGTATTTGGCATCGCACTTCAGTTCATAATGTTGAATTTTGCTCTATTAATGCTGTATTAAGTTTCTGAGGTTACCATATGTCATAATATCCTACAGTCTAAGATTACCTGCCAATCCTTCTTCTATCTCTTTCATACTCCCACCTCTTCTCCCCCTCTAACCCCTTATCTGCTTATCCCTCATCCCCCTTCATCTCGCCCCCCTACTTCCTAATTGTTCTTCTCTCCTTTCCTCTCAGTCCCCCCACTTTTTCTCCTTCTCATATCTCTATATTCCTGCTCTTGCCCCCGCTTTATCTCCTATTGTAATCTCTCCCCTTTCTCTTTCTCTCTTCTACCCTATTTCTCTTTTTTCCTCCTTACCTCTCTCTTCCTCCCCCCCTTTTTTTTTTCTTTTCTTTTTTCTCTTTCTTTCTCTTTCTCTCTTCCTCCTCTTCTTCTCTCTCTCTATCCTCTTCTCTCTCTCTCTCTCTTACTTCTTTCCCATTTACTCTTGGTCCCTTCACTCATGCACGATTAAAGGCTAAGCTGCAGGGTAATTCATTTATTGGACTGCAGGAGAAGCTCAAGTCCTTGTTTGAGGACACCCCCATACCAAGTACACCATCTAGCCACGTTGGTTCACCCTAGTCGTTGCTAGGGAAAATCTTTCCTGGTCGCACTACTGGACCAGTTCTTGTCGGTTGTGTGTGCGCAACCGACAATTTGTATTTAAGGGTACGTTTACCCAAGTTCTACTGTTGGTTAAGTTTTTGATATTTCTCTAGCAATTCAGCAAGTGGCATCTCTCCATGGCTTTAAGCTTGATGACATGGAATGTTAGAGGACTGGGCACATCCAAGAAACGGGCGGCAGTATTTGCTCATATCAAAAGATCCAAAGCTCAGATTGTGTGCTTACAAGAGACCCATTTGTTGTTGGATACCACTAGAGTGCTTCAAAAGCCTTGGGTTCAATGGTCAGCTCAGGGGAGTATCGGTACTAGTCCACAAAGCACTGCGGTGGGACCCGGGTAAAATTTTAAAGGATACTGATGGGAGGTATGTGTTTGTCCAGGCTCACATCGATGGGGTTATGATAGTGATCTTAGCCATATACATCCCCGCTGCAACGGGAATCTCGATTCTATATGAGGCGGCTAAGTTTGCCTCACAATTCGCACAAGCCTTAGTGCTCTGCATGGGGGATTTCAATTTGATTAATAACACGGGACTGGACAGATTCAACACCCGACAGGTCCCGATCTCCCCCACGATACAAACTAGATTGAGTATATTCTTACAGGAAGTGGGATGGTACGATATGTGGCGGTTTTTTAACCCAGCACTGAGAGAATATACATGTTATACTCCAGGGAAAAACTCATTATCTCGAATTGATTACATTTGTGGAAATGAAAGAGTCTGTGCCCACATACAATCTGTCTGTCATTTGCCCAGATCAATATCAGATCACTCTCCGGTATTTGTAGGCATTAAATGGGAAGGATGTAAATCTCATAAACTGTCAAGGAAAATTAACCCTTGGTGGCTGTCACTCTTTGGTGCCAATGACAGGATCCCTGATCAGCATGGGGCATACACGGAAATGAACTCCGTGGAAGAGAATCACTCGGCTTATTGGGACGCGCTTAAGGCGTATCTGAGGGGATGCTGCCACTCCTCTATTTCCTATATCAAGAAACAGGCGGCCAGGGAGGAGGAGGAACTGGCCACCCAAAATAGAGTGCTTGAACATAGATTCACCTCGGACCCCTCTGAGGAAAATAGATCTCAGTGGCTTCAGGCTGGGAGGAAATATCTATTGTATCTGCAAGATAAGGCTAAGAGACATGTATTCTTCACGAGCCAGAGGTATTTTGAGCAAGGGAACCAATCCAGTAGCTTACTGGTGTTCCTGGTGCGTCAATCCAATAGCTCACCTGCTGTCCTCAAGATCAGAGACCCTCGTGGAGAAACAGTTACTTCCGTCAATGGTATATTGCAGGTTTTTTTGGACTTCTATAGGAACCTGTATGAGTCCAGGCTGACCTTGTCAAGGGAGGAGATTGCAGAGTACTTACGAGATCTGGAGTTTCCCAGGTTGACCTTGGCTCAGAGATCGGCCTTGGATGAGCCCATTACTTTGGAAGAGATGGTGGAGGCGTTGAAGACCCTCAATAAGGGTAAGGCGTCTGGGCCAGACGGACTCCCGATTGAGATCTTTGACAAATATCAGGGGGAGCTGGCCCCAGCCCTCCTGGAAACGGTTGAAGCCTCGTTCCGCAAGGGACGGTTGCCTGATTCCTTTTATGAGGCAACCATTGTCCTGCTATTGAAACCAGATAAGGATCCATTGGATTGTGGCTCGTACAGGCCAATCTCTTTGTTGAACTCTGATTACAAAATTCTTACCAAAATTCTAGCAACTAGACTCAATAAAGTGGTCTCCTCTATAGTACATGAGGATCAGTCAGGATTCATCCCGGGTAGGAGTACCTCGGATAATCTGAGGAGGGCGCAGGTGGTCTTGCAGATGGGCACCAAGTTAGAGGAGGATTGGGCTCTGGTCTCCCTGGATGCAGCCAAAGCCTTCGACTCTATAGAATGGCCATACCTGCTGGAGGTACTGCGGGCATTTGGTTTCGGCAATTAATTTATCAGATGGATTGAGATCATATATAAAGCTCCATCTGCTAACATTCAGGTGGGTGGTGGTGTGTCGGATACTTTCCTTTTGGGGAGGGGAACCAGACAGGGATGTCCCCTATCCCCTCTCCTGTTCGCTTTTGCCAGGGAACCGCTGGCGGTGCGCATTCGAGCGGACCCAGTCTACCGGGGGGTGAGACATAGTAAGGGAGATGAACGGTTATCTTTGTACGCAGACGACTTGTTACTGTTTGCATCTGATCCGGATTCCTCCATTCCTAGAGCCGTGCAATTGATTGATCGATTTGGGGAGTTCTCCGGTCTGTCAATAAACTGGTCAAAATCGTACCTCCTCTTTCTGTCTCGGAACAGAGAGGATCTGGTGCACGACCACATATGCAGGGTTCCGGTGGTGGATCATTTCAAATATCTCGGAATTATACTGGCGGGAAGCCCTGCGGAGATGATAGCGAGAAATATAGCCCCCTTACTAGCGTACTTCGGGGAGAAATTTAATAGATGGAGCCAACTCCCACTATCAGTGGCGGGAAGGATTAACCTCCTTAAAATGATAGTGCAACCAAAGTGTCTCTATATTACCCAGCATGTATTTGTACAGATTCCTCGTTCTTTCTTCCGGTCCCTGGAATCTTTAATGATTACCTTTGTCTGGGGCTCGTCCAGATCAAGGGTCCAACTGGCCAAATTACAAAGACCCAAGGATATGGGGGGTATGGCCCTCCCTGATCTTTATATTTACTACCTGGCCGGACAATTGAAATATCTGGGTCCATGGACACTTCCCCGGGTTGGGGGTTCTCCGGAGGGACTCCTGGCAGAGTTCACAGGTGTGGACCTCCTGTGGCCGTTACTGATGGATCACAGGCGGGCCCCTGAGGGTCGTGTCCTCTCGATACACAAATTGGGGGCCAGGATCTGGAAAGAGGCTAAAGCCGTATTTGGATTTTATGATGTACCAACTGAGACGCCCTTATGGGATAACTTGGACCTTCCACATTTTTGTGGGTTGCCGGGGTTTGGTGAATGGAGGAATCGCGGAATAATCTCCCTGGGATCACTGGTCCGGGATGGTGAACTCTGCCCCTTTGCACAACTGCGGACAGAATTCGACTTGCCGGAATCTCATGGGTTTCAGTATCTCCAGATTAGGCACGCCTTTCGAGCTCAGTTCTCTGGCCGTGGGGTTAGATTCTCTTCCTTCCCAGTCATTGGAATTATTAGATCACAAGGCCCTGGTGGTCTTATTTCTAAACTATACTCCTCCCTCATTCGGGCCAAGGCCATGAATAATCCTCTTTCTGTCCGTGAGAGGTGGAGTGCCAGGATCCCTGAAATTGATGATGTAGTGTGGGACGACATTGTCGAATCCCACACGTTGGTCTCTCCTGCTGTTAACAATAGACTGATCCAATTATATATAATACACCAAAGTTATATTACTCCCCAGAGACTGAACAAAATGAAAAAGCTGAGTAATTCGGTGGGGATGGGCTGTCCGAGATGCGGGAGAGACGGTGCTGATTTCTGGCACATGATATGGGATTGCCGAGTCATTCTCTCCTATTGGAGTGAGATTGTAATAACTCTTTCCGCCATATTTCAAAAAGCGGTTACTATGTGCCCAGTCCTGTGTCTATTTGGGGTGGTAGATGTACACTCCTGGTCCCATGATGAGAATCTATTAATAAAGAAGGTCCTTTTTCTGGCTCGGAAGGGCATTATACTAAATTGGATGAGCACTCATCCCCCAACTAGAGCCTCTTGGATTGCATTGGTAAATGCAATAATCCCGTCAGAACAATTTGTTTATAAGACAAGAGGCTCTTCAACTAAATTTGACAAAATTTGGGGTAGATGGATGAGGTCGCCCTTGACTAGCGGATCTCCTGGTTCTCTTGCTGATAACCTACAATCGGTATTATCGCAATAATAGCCAGTAGTGCCCCGGTAGGCAGGGAGGAGACACATGTGATTCATGATACACTATATCAGGGATACCACGAGTTCCCCGAAACTTGGGTTGCACTCTCCTTGATAATATGGATTTTTGCTTTAAGTTGGACGTGTCTTGCGAGCTAACACCTTTGCTATGTTTGATGCTCTATGGATATGCTGAAAATAATGGACGCTGATTTGACTGTTGTTACTTTATTATCCTGATGACCAACCAGTTTACATGTACTCTGTCTCACTGTACAACTTGCTGATTTATTCTGTAATGTAATGTTTTACTTAACTTTCAATAAAACGAGTTTAAAAAAAAAAAAACGCAATGTGTTCACAAAGCCTTAGGCTATGTGCCCACGGGAGCTTGCTCCTGCGGATTTTGCCGCGGAAAACCTGCAGATTTATCTGGATTTTCCAGATAAATCTGCAGGTTTTAGCAAGTACAGACACTCCCCATGTTATCCTATGGGACATGGGGAGTGTCTGTGTCAATGCTGCGGTATGTGCGACTGCGGAATGTGCTGCGGATGTCCCGCAGCCGCACATAACTGCATGTCAATTATTCCTGCAGATTTACCTGTGGAAATCCCGGCGCTCCACTATGGACATAGAGACCTGGACTTCCGCAGGTAATCCGCAAGAATGTCCGCAGGTTTACTGCAGCTATTTCGCTGGAATCCCGCAGCTAAAAATAGCTGCGGGTTCCGGGGATCAGCTGCGGGAAACCTGCGGACGTACCTGCGGATATATCCGCAGGTGCAAGCTCCCGTGGGCACATAGCCGTACAGTCCGGAGGCAGCTTCCTGTAACGATCGAGAACTTTACAATGTCCTTCCTGATCACTGAAAGAACTGCTCTCTCCTCCTGCCCCACACTAATCGATGTGATCAGAAGCTCCCGGGACTTGCACAGAGGCTGAATGTCCTGAGGGAGCATCTGAGTGACCTTCCACCTAACTAGCTCCAGGGTCTTTCTGGTCATGTAATCATTTACATTACATGGAAAGAACTGCAAACTAGAGTAATGAATACACACACATACTGTGTGTGTATAATGTATATACAGTGTGTCCACCCATATCCTGTCCACCGCCATTAACTTGAGAGTGGCGGCAGCTATAGGCATAGAAGGGGTGTCTAGGTATAGTAAAGTAGCCATGCGCTACGCAATGAAACCACCTATAGCGCCACCTGGTGGAAAACAATGGAGTTAGTATTTTTATCTTGAAAACGGAACGAGCTAGAGAAAAAAAGTGAATTAATAAATTGTAGGGCATCATCAATTCAATACGAATCGACACCTTGCATACAGAAAAGCTATGATATGAAAGCCATGACCCCCCGAAAACTTTGAATGCAAGTGGCCACCGTCCGCTGCAATGCACATCTGGACTCTGGACAGCATACTGTATCTTGCTGCACGTTGTGCAATATGGTAGGTGACACGTTTGCACAAGCATCTGTAATACGTCATCATAGATCCTGCAATGTTGGTGGAGGGGTCGCATACACCTGCTGTTTGATGTGACCTCACAGAAAGAAGTCCAATGGGGTCAGGTCAGGTGAGCGTGGAGGCCACTCCACGCAGCCACTATACCCAATGACTTGTAGGAAGGTCTCCATGAGGTATCGCTTCACGTCCGCAGCCTTGTGAGTTTTACACGTTCTAATCATAGCATTTCTGTATGCAATGTGTCGATTTGTATTGAATTGATGATGCCCTACAACTTTGTAATTCACTTTTTTTCTCTCTCGTTCCGTTTGAGATAAAAATGCTAACTCCCTAATATAGAGGAAACGGGAGGGCAGTATATACAGCATTATCCTAAGGTACAACAGGACTCAATTATAATCGAAGCCGCAAGCATAAATATACATGAAACTGTTAATTATCTTCAAATTGGCTTAAAGGCCCTAAAATGGTGGCCCCAAAACAAATGAACATCAAGAGTCTCGGATCGATGCAAGACATTAGTTGACATAAGATGAGAATATATTCATGAGTAAAGTTTATCGGAACAATAGAGTCAGTTTGCTTCTTAACCCCTTAACGACCGCCGATACGCCTTTTAACGGCGGTAAATAAGGGTACTTTTTCCGATCCGCCGCTTTTTAACGGCGGTCGGAAAAAAGGGTCTAGCGCCCCCCAGAGTCAGAAAATTTCCGGGGTCTCAGCTGCCGGGGGTAGCTGAGACCCTGGAGATCATGATTCGGGCCGGTTTTTCCGGTCCCCAGTCACGTGATGACCGGTATATACCGTATACCGATCATCAAGTTATAGCAAATGACCGCGCCGGTAAAAAATTATTTATCTCCCATCTGGCATGATCAAACATGCCAGATAGGAGATAAATCTTTTTCCCGGTTCCCTCCGGTCCCCCGGTGTCCCCAAAGTGCCCCCCCCGACCCCCAACCCCCTCCCGAAAATCCAAGATGGCCGCGCGCACCGCCGATCACAGCAGCGCGCCGGCCGCATTTCCACTGTTCCTATGGTTTCTGTCGTATGTGCCATAACACATGCGACAGAAACCTGCTGCCTAGGCCCTGCTGGGTCCCCCCCTACTCCCCCCCGGTGTCCCCCGGTGTCATACATACCTGTCGGAGCGCTGATCCCCCGCGGCCCCCTCCTCCGGCTCCTTCACAGCAGACGCCGGTCACATGTGCAGAGCAGCTGTCAGCTTCCTGTGTTCAGGACGCTGGCTGCTGCTGCTGCTGCTTGCACAGTCTGCAGCTGTGACCCAGGGAGGGTGGGTGCAGATTCTTTGCACCCACTCTCCTCAAATGGAGGGTCTGCCCTCCTAGAAAATGGGAGATACGTTCCCTGAACGTGTCCCCCATATTCTAGAAGGTCCAGAGTCGACGTGGGACGTCCAAATGGATTATTGTGGATTTTTTTTTTCTTTTCAATAAATTGGTCAATCAGGGAATGTTTTGGGGAGTGTTTTTTCAAATAAAATTTTTTTTGTTGTCAATTTTTTTTTTTATTACTGTCAATTAGTTATGTCGGGTATCTGATAGACGCCGTGACATAACTAATTGCTGGGCTTGATGCCAGGTGACATTACACACCTGGTATCAACCCCATTCATTACCCCGTTAGCCAACGCACCAGGGCGCGGGATGAGCTGGGGCGAAGCGCCAGAATTGGCGCATCTAATGGATGCGCCACTTCTGGGGCGGCTGCGGCCTGCTATTTTTAGGCTGGGAAGAGTCCAATAACCGTGGCTCTTCCCATCCTGAGAATACCAGACCCCAGCTGTCAGCTTCACCTTGGCTGGTGATCTAATTTGGGGGGACCCCACGTTTGTTTTTTTTTTTTAATTATTTATTTATAAATAATTAAAAAAAAAAAACAGCTTGGGGAGCCCTCCAAATTGATCACCAGACAAGATGAAGCTGTCAGCTGTGGTTTGCAGGCTACAGCTGTCTGCTTTACCCTAGCTGGCTAGCAAAAATAGGGGGGACCCCACGTCATTTATTTTAATTCTTTTTTTTTTTTTTGGGCTAAATACAAGGCTAGGCATCCTTTAGTGTCACATGAAAGGCACTAAAGGGCGCCAGCTTAGAATATGCAGGGGGGTGGGACGTTATATATGTTTGACATCTATCCATTCATCCATTGTAGCATTTTACGCTGTGTGCCCACAATCAGGGTTTGCAGCGTTTTGGGCGCAGAGTGTTTTCCCTGCGTCCATAACGCTGCGTTGTGCAGTAGAAGCACAGTGGCAGGATTTTTAGAAATCCCGTGCCCACTGTGTTTCTTTTCTCCGCAGCATAAATCGACCTGTGGCGCAGCTTCCCGAGCCTCAGGATGTCAATTTATGCTGCGGAGATGAGTGTTCTTTGCAGGTAGAATAGAACTAAAGTCCACAGCAGCCTGAACCCAAATCGTGGGCATGGGCAGCTGCGTTCTCCCGTGGACAACACTCACATTTCTGCAGGAGGCTGACACTGGGTACTAGACGCCGTGTCGCTGGATCATGGCCACATAGCCTAAAGGCTACTTTACACGCTGCGATATCGGTCCCGATATCGCTAGTGTGGGTACCCGCCCCCATCTGTTGTGCGACACGGGCAAATCGCTGCCCGTGCCGCACAACATCGCGCAGATGCGTCACATACTTACCTGCCCGGCGACGTCGCTGTGACCGGCGAACCGCCTCCTTTCTAAGGGGGCGGTCCGTGTGGCGTCACAGTGACGTCACTGAGCGGCCGCCCAATAGAAGCGGAGGGGCGGAGATGAGTGGCCGGAACATCCCGCCCACCTCCTTCCTTCCTCATAGCGGCCGGGAGGCAGGTAAGGAGAGGTTCCTCGTTCCTGCGGCGTCACACATAGCGATGTGTGCTGCCGCAGGAGCGACGAACTACATCGTTACTGCTGCAGTAACGATAATCGAGAATGGACCCCCATGTCACCGATGAGCGATTTTGCACGTTTTTGCAACGATGCAAAATCGCTCATCGGTGTCACACGCAGCAACATCGCTAATGCGGCCGGATGTGCGTCACCAATTCCATGACCCCAACGACTCCGCATTAGCGATGTCGCAGCGTGTAAAGCCCCCTTAACAGTGAGAAATTTGTTGCTACAGCAACAGTTTTGTGAAGTACCTGTGGATTCAAAATGTTTACTATACTCCTGAATAAAATCCTTGAGGGGTCCAGTTTCCAAAATGAGGTCACTTGTGGGGGGTTTCTGATGTATAGGTGCCCAAGGGGCCCTGCTAATGTGACATGGTGCGCGCAATTTACTTCAACTTTTCCAAAATTCAAATGGTGCTCCTTCCATTCCAAGCCATCCCATTTATCCAAACAAAGGTTTTTGGCCACATGTGGGGTATCCCTGCGCTCACAAGAAATTAGATAACAACCTGTGGGGTACACGTTTTGTTGTTGCCTCTTGAAAAAGTGAAAAATGTGTCGCTAAATCAACATTTTTGTGAAAAAAATGAAAATTTCAATATGGCAACCTAAGCTTATCAAATTTTGTGAAGTATTCGTGGATTCAAAATGCTCAATATACACCTAGATTAAAGCCTTGAGGGGTCTTATTTCCAGAATGGGGTCACTTGTGGTGGACCTCCACTGCTTAGGCACCTCAGGGGTTCTCCTAATGCAACATGGCGTCCGCTATTGATTCCAGCCAATTTTGCAGTCAAATTGCACTCCTTCTCTTCTGAGCCCTGTAGTGTGCCCAAACAGTTGATTTCCACCACATACAAGATATCAACAAACTCAGGAGAAATTGCGCAATAAATTTCATGGTGATTTTTTTCCTGTTACCCTTGTGAAAAAAAAAGCTACCTGGTTGAAGTAACAATTTTGTGGTAAAATTTTATTTTTTTATTTTCATGGCTCAACGTTATAAACTTCTGTAAAGGGGGTTCAGGGTACTCACCAAACATCAAGATAAATTCCTTGAGGGGCCTAGTTTCCAATATGGGGTCACTTGTGGTGGTTTTTTGCTGTTTACGTACCTTAGGGGTCCTCCAAATGCGACATGGTGCCCGCAATCTTTTTCAGCCAAATTTCCTTTCCAAAATTCAAATATTGCTCCTTCCGTTCCAAGCCCTCCCATTTCTCCAAACAAAGGTTTCAGACCACAAGTGAGGTATCACCGCGCTCATAAAAAAGTGGGTAACAAACATTGGGGTCAAATTTTTGGAATTACCTCTTGAAAAAGTGAAAAAATTGATGCTAAAGCAACATTTTTGAGAAAAAAATGAAAATTTTCAATGTGACAACGTAACGTTATCAACATCTGTGAAGTACCTGTGGATCCAAAATGCTCACTATACCCCTCGATAGAAGCCTTAAGGGGTCTAGTTTCCAAAATGGTGTCACTTGTAAGGGGTTTCTGCTGTTTAGGTACCTTAGCGGACATGTAAATGCAACATGGTGCCCGCAATCTATTTCAGCCAAATTTGCTTTCCAAAATTCAAATATTGCTCCTTCTGTTCCGAGCCCTCCCATTTGTCCAAACAAAGGTTTCTGACCACATGTGGGGTATTGGCGCGTTCATAAGAAAGTGGGTAACATGTTTTGGGGTTTATTTTGTTGTGTTATTTCTTCTAAAAGTGAATACATTTGGGGTAGAGCAACATTTTAGGTAAAATTTTATTTTTTGCTTTTTTTCATTCCACTTTGCTTTAGTTCCTGTGAAGCACCTGAAGGGTTAATAAACTTCTTGGATGTGGTTTTGAGTACTTTGAGGGGTGCTGTTTTGAGAATGGTGTCACTTTTAGGTATTTTCTGACACTTAGGCCTCTCAAAGTCACTTCAAATGTGATGTGGTCCCTAAAAAAATGGTTTTGTGAATTTTGTTGAAAAAATGGGAAATTGCTGATGAACTTTGACCTTTTCTAACTTCCTAACCCCAAAACATTTTGTTTCAGAAATTGCGCTAATGTAAAGTAGACATGTGGGAAATGTTATTTATTAACTGTTTTGTGTGACATAACTCTCTGGGTTAAGGGCATAAAAATTAAAAGTTTGAAAATTGCAAAATTTTCAAAATTTTCATCAAATTTCCGATTTTTTCACAAATAAAAGCAAAAAATATCGTTCTAAATTTATAACTATCATGAAGTACAATATGTCACGAAAAAACAATGTCAGAATCACCGGGATCCGTTGAAGCGTTCCAGAGTTATGACCTCATAAAGTGACACTGGTCAGAATTGCAAAAAATGGCCTGGTCATTAAGTACAAAACTGGCTTCGTCCTTAAGGGGTTAAGGTACCGTCACACTTCGCAATGCTCCAGCGTTCCCACCAGCGATCTGACCTGGCAGGGATCGCTGGAGTGTCGCTACATGGGCGCTGGTGAGCTGTCAATCAGGCAAATCTCCACAGAGATCAGCCACCAGCGACCCGTGTAACGACGCTGTGCTTCGTAACCATGGTACACATCGGATTACTAAGCAAAGCGCTTTGCTTATAGTTACCCGATGTGTACCTTGGCTACGTGTGCAGGGAGCTGGCTTCTAGCAGCTGCGGAAGCTGGTATCCAAGGTAAATATCGGGTAACCATGCAAAGTGCTTTGCTTGGTTACCCGATGTGTACCTTGGTTACCAGCGTCCGCAGAAGCCAGCTCTCTGCTCCCTGCACATTCAGATCATTGCTCTCTCGCTGTCAAACACAGCGATGTGTGCTTCACAGCGGGAGAGCAACGACCAAAAAATGGTCCAGGACATTCAGCAACGATTGGCGACCTCACAGCAGGGGGCAGGTCATTGCTGGATGTCACAAACAGCGACATCGCTAGCAAGATCGCTGTTGCGTCACAGAAACCGTGACTCAGCAGCGATGTCGCTTAGTGAGATGTGGCCTTTAGTGATATTTTTTTGCTTTGCAGTAAGTGAACAGAGTTTATGCCTGTATTGTACCTCAATAAAATGAAGGATGGACAATGCCAAATCACACTTTGCCTCGAAGCGTTTGTCTCTAAGACTGCTCAACAGGAGGCTCTGGTATATGGAGACAGATCATGTAATATAGTCTTACCAAGTATATTTAGCTGATAATTTCAAGGTCAATCCACCCCCCCCCCCCTTCACCTGCCCAAACACACAAAAGGATCTATAGCCTCCCAGAGCGGTATAATAGAGACAAACATCAAAGAGGTATTAAAAGAACCATGCACCAGGATTTTGCTATATAAAGTAAAGGCAGTGCCATACTGGCACTAGGATGCTGCATCCAAGCATATCTATGGTAGAAAAATCTTGTGTACAACGGGGGTGGGCCTTTGTGGGTCGGGTCCTGCTCTGTACACCCACCCCTGTCTGCTATCCTGGCCTCTCCCCACCCCTGCTTTGCAGGTCAGCAGACTGTTGGGTGTACAGACCAGGACCCAGCCCCCGTTGCACACAAGAATCAAAGTGCAGTGCATTTCTGCAACTTTGATTTACAGATATTTCAGCAACCAAGCATCGGATCTTTCTACAACATGTATGCTTAGATTCAGCATCTTACTGCACTCACTTTACTTTATACGTGTGGTTGCTGATAAGTCTTTGGCTTTAACCAGAAAGAAACGAGATAGGATGATGAAACTTTACATTTATTCCACATACTCTCCACTGCTGTCACCACACTTCTTACATCGGTATTCCAAGTCCTGTAAGCCTAACACAAAGAAGTATTTCGGATGTGCCTCAAACCAGGCATCCGTAGCAGCCATGGCATCAGAAATGGTGTGAAATTTGGTACCCATGAGATGTTTCTTCAGGTTTGGAAACACATGCTAGTTGGAGAGAGCTAGATCTGGTGAATAAGGTGAGTGGTGAATTAGCTGGAAGCCCAGCTCTGCCAGTTTTGCTGTAGTCGCTTGTGCAGTTTGAGCGGAGGCATTGTTTTACAGGAACAAGATTCCTTTGGACAGTTTGCCGCGCCTTTTGGCCTTCAGAGCTGCCTTTAATTGGTAAAAAAGTTCAATGTAATACCTTGCATTGATGGTGGAACCCTTTTGAAGGTAGTCCTCTAGCAGCACACCCTCCTTATCCCAGAACACAGACGCCATCACCTTAGTGGCTGATTTTTGCACCCTGAACTTCTTTGGACGAGGAGAACCACTGTGCCTCCACTCTTTTCACTGCTCCTTGTTTTCAGGGTCATACAAATAAATCCAGGTCTCATCCATAGTGACCAGTTGATCCTAGTAGTTCTTATCAGTCCGGAAACGCCGACAAATGGACCGGGAAGTTTTTACTCGCTGCTTCTCTGATCTGTTGTCAGACATTTGGGCACCCACTTTGCAGAAGCTTCCTCATGTCCAAATGTTCATGGATAATGACACAAACACGTTCACGGGAAATCCCCATGATGTTTGCTATTGCTTTAGCTGAAATGCGTGGATTCTCCAGTATGAGATTGTGCACAGCATCGACGATCTCCGGAACAATAATTTATAATTTTATTCATTTATATAGCGCTATTAATTCCACAGCGCTTTACATACATTGGAAACACTGTCCCCATTGGGGCTCACAATCAACAACAACCACTCTCTGTCGTCCAGGACGTTCTTCATCATTGGTGCTGAAGTGGCCCCTTTTAAATTTGGCAACCCAGTTCTTAACTGTGGAATATGAAGGGCATTGATCCCCCAATGTCTGCGACATATCACCATGAATATCCTTCACAGACTTTCCTTGCAGAAACAAGAATTTTATCACTCCTCTGTTCTCAGTTGCTGTGAATATCACATTAGACTCCACCATTTTGTTTTCCCGCGTGCATAGAACACTGTTGCCATAAGCAACAAACACAAAATTTTGAAAACATATATTAGACGCATAAGGCTTTTTATGTGATCAAGGTAAGGTGAAAGGCACTCACCGGAGCTGCTGTGTATCAATGCTTTATTCCCGTATCGGATTACAGAGTGAAGGCAGTGAGGGAGGGGGGCATGAGGCACGTCGGACGACGGCCGTTTCATGTCTGTCTACGACGCTTCAAGTCCACCATCATTTTTTATCTATAAAGTATCCTATCCAGATTTTTTTTTCCTTTAAAAAACACATGAAAAACGCGGTGAAAACGCAGTGTTTACAGTTGTCAAAGTCTGCCAGAGGGTGCAGTTTTGTTGTCAAACCTAAAATGCAGTGTGCGGACATAGCCTAAACCCCTCCTGACCCCACACATAACCTTCCCCTCACCCACCACCATGACACCCAGCACAGCAGAGTCCTGCATACACTGAGGAGCTGATCATGTGACCCCTGACTCCTCCCCTCCATGTGACATCATCACAGGTCCTGGAAGCACAGAGCAGCCATATATCTAGTGTGCGGCTCTGCAGGAGGAGGTATGTGGAGATTCCCCATTACTGGGGCAGGGGGCATTAACCCCTTCAGCTCTGAGACTTTCTTGCAGTTTTTCTCTCGCTGATTTCTATGAAGAAGAAGGTTTTTGTTCCTTTTCCTCTGATAGATACAGACGCCCCAACTATGAGAGGCCGGAAGTGAGGAAACCCGTCTACCCTCAGTCCTTGGCCCCTTTCTGCCCTCAGTCCTCGGCCCCTTTCTGCCCTCAGTTCTCGGCCCCTTTCTGCCCTCAGTCCTCGGCCCCTTTCTGCCCTCAGTCCTCGGCCCCTTTCTGCCCTCAGTCCTCGGCCCCTTTCTGCCCTCAGTCCTCGGCCCCTTTCTGCCCTCAGTCCTCGGCCCCTTTCTGCCCTCAGTCCTCGGCCCCTTTCTGCCCTCAGTCCTCGGCCCCTTTCTGCCCTCGGTCCTCGGCCCCTTTCTGCCTTCGGTCCCTGGCCCCTTTCTGCCTTCGGTCCCTGGCCCCTTTCTGCCCTCGGTCCTCGGCCCCTTTCCTGCCCTCGGTCCTCGGCCCCTTTCCTGCCCTCGGTCCTCGGCCCCTTTCCTGCCTTCGGTCCTCGGCCCCTTTCCTGCCTTCGGTCCTCGGCCCCTTTCCTGCCTTCGGTCCTCGGCCCCTTTCCTGCCTTCGGTCCTCGGCCCCTTTCCTGCCTTCGGTCCTCGGCCCCTTTCCTGCCTTCGGTCCTCGGCCCCTTTCCTGCCCTCGGTCCTCGGCCCCTTTCCTGCCCTCGGTCCTCGGCCCCTTTCCTGCCCTCGGTCCTCGGCCCCTTTCCTGCCCTCGGTCCTCGGCCCCTTTCCTGCCCTCGGTCCTCGGCCCCTTTCCTGCCCTCGGTCCTCGGCCCCTTTCCTGCCCTCGGCCCCTTTCCTTCCCCCGGTCCCTTTCCTGCCCTCACATAGTATAATTTTCTCACAGTACCGCCATCCCCCCACACACACAGAAGCTCTTTTTCAAGAATGGAAAATTTTATTTCTTGCTAAATATAAATGTCTTTTATTTTTCACTTAAAAACTTTTTAGAATTTTTTTCACAAATCCTCATTACTGTGATTATCTAACATTGTTTTCTATATAAGAGAATTTTCCTGATTGCCCCGTGAAGGATGGATATGGACAGGGACAAGATGGTGGAGAGGATATTACACCTCACCCTAGAGATCCTCTTCCGGCTTACTGGAGAGGTGAGAGATTCTGATGACGTCACATTACATCATTCTTATCTATGGGAATAACAGATGGACAGAACTGGAGAGGTGAGGACTCTGGAAATGTCTGTAGTGAGATGTATTATTATTATGTGTCTCTCCATAACCAGGATTACACAGTAGTGAAGAAGACCTCTAGTGAGCGCTGTCAGGACCCTGTGTCTGAGGGATGGGGAAGACCCCTGAGCCCAATCACGGGGCCTCCACCTCACCCCCCGATACATGAGGACATCAATGACCAGAAGATCCTAGAACTCACCTACAAGATGATTGAGCTGCTGACTGGAGAGGTGACACTGCTGGGAATGCTGGGACATTATACAGTAACGCTACGAAGGGATCGGGGGGTGACGGTATCATTGTATGTGTCAGGTTCCTATAAGGTGTCAGGACGTCGCCGTCTATTTCTCCATGGAGGAGTGGGAGTATTTAGAAGGACACAAAGATCTGTACAAGGACGTCATGATGGAGGTTCCCCAGCCCCTCACATCACCAGGTAATAGACAGGACTAAATACACACGGCCTATAATTATCTGTATGTAAGGAATGAATTCAGTCCCTGTATGTGTTTCCTCCAGTTCTATCGAGTAAGAGGACAACACCAGAGAGATGTCCCCGTCCTCTTCTTCCACAGGACTGTAAACAAGAAGAGCCCGATGTTCCTCAGGATCATCAGGTAGATGGAGAGAAGGTGCCATGAAATCTCCCTATGATGTGTAGACGGCTGTGAAGGTCTTGTGCTCTGTCTTGTGTTATCCTCCAGTATTATATGTGTTATACTTGTGTAATGAGAGCGGTGGAGATGGCAGGATTAGAGCTGATCATAGATGTGACTTCTCCATCTGTCTGTGACTTTTACAATATTTGTTTCAGGCTGAAGATCTGACCCATATTAATACTACAGGGACATATGTGAGGGGTGATGAGTGGTGTAAAGAGGAGATTCTTACATATGGCTACCCAGGTGAGTAGTGATTACTAAATGTAGAGAAGTCACAGATTGTTCTCAGTCACCGGCTGTAGCTGCTTTATTAGTGGTATAGTCCAGCCATAGACCACAACATTCTCTTCCACGTGGAATTTCTCAAATTGCTTTGGACACTGAATGCCCTTTTTCTATAGAGCTTACAATCTAGAGGATTCTCCTACCTCCTGGATTTAAAAGATGTTAACCCTTACCTGCCCAGATCTGTAAAAACCACAAAACCAAATGACAGTGTACATAGAATGTGCCGACAAGTTAGAAAATCACTTGAAGAAAAATATTATGATAGGCCACTAAGAGAAAGCGAAGGGTATTGATGCTGTTTCCTTCCTAGAATCCTGCCATCATATAAGACGAATCTTTCTTCTGTGATGCAGAACCTGCTCATATGATCCCTACAAGACCAGATCCAGATTTTCTGGCCAAACTTTGTATTTATGATCGCCAACATTAAATGTAGAAAGCAAGTCAAGTGTGAATTTCTGTACAATAACAGATTTTCCCTTTATTTTTACTTTTCCATTTCTTTTAAAATCAATTAACTTTAACGAGAATTGCGATAAACTACACAACACATTACATCTATGCCATGATATATCTCTGAGCTGTGTGTAGTTGATGGCTGTAATGTAAATACATTCATGTCTGCATGAGATGTTTGCTATGTCTTTGGCTCTGGTTTTATGGCATCACTCCAATTGTGAAACTTCCATTATGTTTTTGGTTTTAAAGCGCACCAATCACCAGAATTTTCGTATATAAGATAAAGCCAGTGCTATACTTAGGTTGAAATCCAAGTAAGTAAAGTTTATAAAATTAGCAGCTTCTTGAGTGACAGCAGCTGAGGAACACATAATATCTGCTGGGGGGGGGGTATTCATAGTTTTCCCTCCCCCTGTTAAAAATTAGCATAAGTATTATACAATTGATTTAACTTTTCACTAGAAGGACCTGTGTGAGGTCATACCCATGTGACCAGAAGGTGCGTGGCCTCAGCCAACAAAGCTGATACCAGGAAGCAACATTTTCTGTTGACTGAGGCTCTGCCCCTTCTGGTCTCTCCTGATGAAGCTCACTTGATGAGCGACACGCGTTGGGCTTGGGGGGGTTCACCAGACACTGGTCTTAACTATGTTTATTCTGGCTCATTACATTGCTATGTATTGGTATTGGTAGGTTTTTTCTATTTAAGTCTCTTTTCCCAGCTGTGCCATTGTTTAATACTCTTGTACTTATTGATGGATTTATTGAATTGTCTCTATGGCCAATTGTTTATTGCTGGGTGATGCTCTAGCTATTTTACACCACCATACCTACTTATTGTTGTCCTTTGTCTGGTGTTTTTCTGCCTCTTAAATCTTTTTACAGAGTGTGTTTTTCAATAAAAAATATTGATTATTTATTAATTTATTGTTATGCATTTTTTTGATGAGTTGAGTGCCGATGTCTGCTTCTTGTTTTCTTTTGCATCATTGTTCCTCAGCAGACTGTGCACCCTCATATATTTGTTAGTTGGCTGTGCATTCCTATTCTCTCTTGTTTCCTATTTTATTATCCAACACATAGTGCCCAGATTGTGCTGCAGGAATAACGCACACCGTAAGTTCAGTGGTTTCTTCTTAGGACTGCAATGCCAACTACTTGGATGCTAAATGTGGTTTGGGCACACTGCAAGAGGGAGAGGCAGATTTGACTTTGGGAAGGCGTATTTTGCTTCATTAGTTTTTGGAAGCCATGTTACTGTTTAGCAAAGCCTTTAAGGCAGGCATGTGGCTGAAGCGGGTGAGGACCCACCGCACACAAACCGGACTTACCCTGAAGGGGCGTGACTAAGTGTTTACCTGGTTTTCACCTGAGCCTCTCATGGTGAGGATGTACTGGGCTGCGGGTAGACACCAGGTACTACAATGCAGTCCCCAGTAGTGCACCAGCTGACTCAAGGGTCAGTGATGCAGGTACAGAAGGACAGGTAGAACAGAATGGCTACATGCCCCTGGCAGGACGGAGTACCACTGGAGACTGCTGGAAGGAAGGGATCAGGTTTACGGACAAAGTCAGTATCGGGACGCAGACTGGTGTATTTGCAGTAACAAGTACACTAGGAACCTAATCGCTCAGGGACCTTACAACAGGAGAAGGTGCCTTAAATGCATAAACTCCCAGGCATAGGAGTGTGCGTGCACTGTCCCTGTAAGAAGCAGGGAGCAAGCGTGCCCTAAGAACCATACCATGAGGCGTGCACAAACATGCCCAATTCCTGGTACGTGGTGATTTGGGACTGAGGGAGCTCCCCAAATGGGACAGAGGCTACGCAGCTGTGGCGGTGAGCACTTCGTCATCCCTTCCAGGAGAAGGGAGCTGGACAGAGCAAGGACGCTGGCGTTACAGTACCCTTCTCATTACAGCACCCTCTTTTCCAGACCTGATAAGAATTTTTTGAGAAGGGGTTCCTGAATATTCTCCTTATGTTCCCATAATCTCTCTTCGGGGCCAAATCCTTTCCAGTCAACCAGTAATAGAGTTTTACCTTTTTCCAAACAATTTTTTATTGATTTTACAAAATTTTATACAAAACCATAGTAAAAGAAGTATGATTGCAAAACCCCCCCCAAAAAAACGTACATTCATTGCCAGAATATTTCAAAGAAAAGGATAACACCTCAACATGGTATTCCAAACCATTTTTCGATTTGCAATGACATACAATGAGTCAGTATTAGAAAATCCAAACGTAACACATATAAAACAAACCCCTGAACCCCTTTGTCATCCTGTAATATTTCCAAATATCAATGTTGAGCCTTGTTGTTGCCGTGACGTCTCTCCTTCACCCTTCCCTCGAGTCCCCGCTAGTTGAACCTTAATTTTCCCAAACTACCCTGGATTTTATTTAGAAGGTACCACTCCGAATGCCTGAAAGGTGTCACCAACTTATTTATTTCTTCCCGTGTGAAATGAGACTCTATAAAGGTTTTCCATCTCCCAAAGAATTGGTAGTCTTATTGTCTTTGTCCCTTTCTGCTTCTAGTTTCTCCAACCTCAGAAGATTATGTAGTTCGCCAATGACATCCCTTGTGGATGGGGCCTCCTCCTTTATCCAATGTCTTAGGATGCACCTTTTAGCTATCATGGCAATGTCATGTATGATTGCAAATGTCTTCTTATCTTGAGTGTTCAGTCCCCCTCTAACTCCACCCTCAAAGACGTGAAAAATCCACACCATTAATTCTGGTTTGCAGTAAATTTTCCATGTTGTCTGAACCAATGTTCTGACTTGATTCCAGAACCTCTTTATTGCCCTACATTCCCACAAACCATGTAGCATGTCTATGTTTTCCTTGTGGCATTTAGGACACCGTGCATTTTTACCCGGTATGTTGAAACCCAACACCGCCCTGTGCAATATCCTAAATTGGGTGTCTCTCCAGCTCTCATTGGTGACCTGCCTCCGCATCTGCACCCATCCTTTCAGTATGTCACCCACTGCTTCTCGTCCTTTCAGTTGCTTCTCCCACGCTAAAAGCGTACGACTGTCTTCCTGGGATATTAACAAACCTCTGAATGTTCGGTATATTTGAGAGACATTCACACTTGTTACATCGCACTCCATTAGCTCGTCAATCATGCTCTTGTTCAGTTCCCTTCCAATCTCTCCAAGATCCCTCATTACTCCATGCTTCAATTGTTCATATTGAATAATGTGGAAACTGTTGAAGCCATATTTATCCAGCACTTCCCTTCCTGTCAGCCACCACCTTCTCTCTTCCACACTCATAACATCTTTCATTTTTCTAATGCCCTTCTCTTTCCATCTAAGGAACAGTTTATTCTCCCGCCCCTGGGGGAAGTTTGGCGATGCCCAAGGATTTAGATATTTTGATACCTTCCATGAAAATCCCAATTTCCGTCTTACCAACCTCCAGGCCAGCATGGTGTCTCGGAATATAATTGAATTTCTTATGTGACCTTTGACCTTGGACAGTGGGGAGTGTAGAATGGACGTCAGGTCCCATGGCTCCGCATACTTGTGTTCCATGCCATGATCTGAGTGTCTGCTCGTTCCTCTCAGCCAGTCAATCACATGTCTCATGATGCACACAATGTTGTATCCCATGACGTCTGGGAAGTTTATTCCTCCCTCCTCCACTGACTTCATCAGCGTACGCAGCTTTATTCTAGGTTTCCTTCCCCTCCAAATAAAATCTGCATATGCTGAGTTGAGTCCATTGACATCCTTTAGTGTTATCAGTAACGGAATCGTTTGGAAGGGGTACAGCCACCTGGGAAAGCTCATCATTTTTATGAGATGGCATCTTGCCAATAGTGGTAGGGGTAATCCCTTCCAGCCTCTCAGTTGGTTTATAAATTTCCTAATCAGTGGACCATAGTTCAATTTGTAAATTGATTCCACCGTCCTCCCTATATACACTCCCAGGTATTTAACTGATGATTGTGCTATAGGGATCCCATTCACATGACCCTCACTTAAGTTTCTCCCAGTTAGCCCTTGACCTCCCTTCAAAAATAGAATTTCACATTTCTTTTTGTTCAAGTTAAAACCTGAGAAAGATCCAAATTTTTCAATCATGTCAAGTGTCCGGGGCAGGTCCACGCCTGGATCCCCCATAAATAAAATCACGTCGTCGGCGAAAAGTGCTATCTTCATTTCTGCTCCCCTTATTTTTATCCCTTTGAAACTATTATGACCCTGCAGCACCCTTGATAACGGCTCAATTGCCAGGTTAAATAGTAGGGGGGATAACGGGCATCCCTGTCTCATCCCATTCATCAGAGGAAACACTTCCGACAGGAAGCCCGGGGTGTGTATCCTTGCTCCCGAGTTAGCATATAGGTTTTTGATGTAGAGTCTCATTTTACCTATAAGCCCCGCAGCTTCCATCACCTTGTCCAACCAGCCCCAATTAACATTATCGAACGCTTTCTCAGCGTCGAGTGTGACTAAAGCAGGCCTTGCCCTTCCCTCAGTACGCCTCAGTCGAACCGCATCAACCACTAAAATCGTCTTCCTGATGATTGGTCACCGCATTTCTCCCTTTAATAAAACCTACCTGATGTTCTGAAATTAACTCAGGTAGAACCATGGCCAATCTGTCAGCCATGATTTTGGACATTATTTTTAAGTCCTGGTTGACGAGCGAGATGGGCCTGTAGCTCGAGGGGTCATCCAGATCTTTAGTTCCCTTAGGTATCAATTTAATATATACTATGTTGGCGTTTCTAGGGATTTCTGTTCCTCCCAGGATTGCATTAAAAACTAAGGTTAGATCCGGTGAAATCAGGTCCTTAAGTGCTTTATAAAATTTGCTATTGAAACCATCAGGTCCTGGTGCCTTATTAGTGTTGAGTTCCCCTATTGTTCTTGAAACCTCTTCCTCTGTAATGTCCGCGTTTAGGGCTTCTATTTATTCTTCCGTTAAGCTAGGCAATTGGGCTTGTCGTAGCCACTCTGACACGTCAGTCATGTCGCTATGTCCTGACCCATATAACTTCCTATAATACTCTCCCAGCACCCTGTTAATTTCCTTGGGATCCGAAGTGGCCCCCCACCCCTTTGTTTTCAATTTAGAGATTACCGTCATTTTTCTGCTACCCCTTGCTAAATTTGCCAACATCCTCCCCGCCTTATTGCCAAATTTGTGAAGATCAGCTTCCTTGTAAGACCAAAAAAGCTGTTTTTTTTTTTTTTGTTGTTTTTCTTTTGCCCACTCGTCAAAATCTCTCTTAGCTACCAACCACCTATCTTTTGCCGTACTAGACCTGTCCGTCAAATATTTAGTATATGCTATCCGCACTGTCTCGCTGTGGGAGTTGTAACTTTCATTCGTCTTCCGTTTAATCATGGCCGCATATCCCACCAAACGCCCTCTCAAGACCGCTTTCGCCGTTTCCCAGAATAGTACTGGGGTCACCCTGTGTTCCTTGTTATCTTCTGAAAACTCTTCCCACCACTCTTTAATTATCTTGTGAAAATTGTCCTGTCTGAGGAGAAATGACGGGAATCTCCAAATAATGTCTGATCCCCTCTTGAATTTCTCTCTGAGGTCCACTCTCACCAGACTGTGATCAGAGATCACCATAATCTCAATCATACAGTTTTGTGCTCCATTCACAAGTTTCATAGACATCCAAATCTGATCTATACGTGACCAACTGCCGTGTGGGTGAGAGAAGTGGTATATTCTCTGTCATGCGGTTGAGTTAATCTCCATACATCTTTCAGACCTACATCTTCTAATGAAACGTCTTTGTGAGCTAAACCTTTGTCCCCGGATCCCAACTCTCCCTCTCCCCTCCTTCTATCCTCCACTGAGTCTGGCACTGTATTGAAGTCTCCCACCACTATGATGTTGGGTTCCTTGTCCGATAAAATTAGGGCTTTTAGGGTGTCATGAAACTTGCTTTGGTGCGTGTTTGGACCATAAACATTATATATGCTGAGTTTTCCCGCTGGACTAGTAATTGTTAAATGCTGCCATCTTCCTTGGTCGTCCTCTTCATGAGCCACCACTTCATGACTGAGCTGTTTGTTTATGAGGATCAGTGTGCCCGCCTTCCTACCTTGTGCCGCTGCCCCATACACTGAACCTACCCAGTATTTCCTCATACGGAAAAAATCCTCCCTCCCCATGTGGGTTTCTTGTAATAGAGCAATATCCGTTTTTAGCCTTTTCAAGTGTCTTAATATCATTGCTCGCTTATTAGGTGATCTGAAGCCCTTAACGTTCCACGTTGTTAAATGCACCATGCTTGTCTAGGTAATCTGCTCTTGTCAATGCTAGCCCTCAGGACCCCTACTTCAGGAAAGACACGGCTACCCACATTGCTCTCGCAACTGACTCCACCAGGATGACATTTCTTTTCCCCATCTTGTAAATAAAACCTTAGATAACGCATGAAAAATAAAAAATCTGCAACTATAAAACATGTTTTCCCTTTCAAGGGACTTTCGGCTTTCCTCGCCATGTGAGTGACTTCCCCTTTTCCTGGCCAGAATATGAGGCTCCCTAGTCACCCCCCTGATAAACAAGTTCTGTGCTCTATCCCCCTGGTAAAACACAACGACCTTAAATATTATGTAAGGATTAAAGCATTATGTTATATATTCTAAAACCTTAACGAGAGTTCGTCAGCTGGGCTAGTCCTGGATTTGTAAGGCCTTTCTGTCAAACAGATTGGGTCCATCGTGCTTGGATCTAAAAAGCAATCCAGAGAGCGAGAGAGGAAGAATAGAGAGGAGAAAAAAAAAATAAATAGGAAAGAAAAAGGGAATTTTTTTTTTATTTTTCACTCTTTAACACCGAGAGTGGGAAGATCAATCAGTTCTCTCTCTATCCTATTCACGATGGCTCGCCCCTCTCTATGTGGCATCTTTCCTTGAACAAGGGGAGCAAATAATATCCAGTAGAAGTCGATTCAAGGATCATCAGATGTCTCGATGCCTCCCAGAGTGCTGTTCCCTGGGATCCGACCCAGGACTAGGCTGCTGAACTGGACTTCTGCTCCTTGCTCCGCTGATCTCAGTCCGTGCTTGTCTGTTTGATTGTCCCCCCTCTCCTCCCGGGCCTGTAGGGGAACCATTTCTGTGATATCCTCCTCCATTGGAACTTTTCTCCTGTTCATCTGGCCGGTTTTTGTCGTGTTGTGACATGAGGACGTTTTCCCGCTTCCTTGTGATCTTTGTAAGACGAGAGAGCCATTGGAGTTCCTGACCTTTAGTATAGCGGGGTAGAGTAATTGGCATCTTACTCTTTTGTTGTACAGGAATGTGCATATTTTGCTGAATTCCTTCCTCCATTTAGATACATCAGCAGAGTAATCCCCAAAGATCAGCAGTCTATTGCCTTGGTATTGTAAGGGCCGTTTTCGGTCTCTGAAAGCCTTCAGGATTTCCTCTCTATGCTTGTAGTCAAGGTACTAGACTATCACTTGTCTGGCTCTTAGCGGGGGAATATTACTTGAATTTTGACCTTCACCCTCCTGCGGCCTTAGTGGTCCCACTGTGTTACGGTTGCTGCGAGCACTGGAGACTATGTCCAGATTTCTTGCTACTGCACATGTGCGAGCGCCAGAGACTAAGTCCTATCTTGGAGCCATTGCACATGTGCGGGTGACATCATCGCTGACACAAGGTCACATGTCTCTGACACCTTCTATGCCGATTGGTCGCTGGTCATGTGCTTGTGATGCCTTGCTCAGTGATAGGCCAGCATGACGTCACTCCTGTCGTTCTGGCAGCGGATTGGCTCTGGTGTCCTCCATCTTGGATGAGGCACAGAGTCTATATAAGACCCTGACACATGCCGCATGGTGCTCAGTCCTCTTGGTTCATGCATAAGAGTAGACGCTCTGTGCGCGTTCCTCTAGGCATTCCTCTGTCTATGCTAGGTGAGCGCTACCGGCAGGGTAGCGTTCTTATACCTTACAGCTTCGGCTGCTGTCCGTATCCTTACCTCTTAGGGGAGCGGACATAGGCAGGTGCCTGAGGCACATGGTCTGGCTGGGCCTTGTGGTTCGACTCGTAGGTGGACGTTGCCGCTAGGGTAACGTTCCTTATACTGCGTCTGGCAGTTGTTTGTATCCTCGCACACTAGGGGAGCGAACAGAGGTAGGAGCTTTGTGCGGCTTACGCTGCTGTTCGTCTCTTTTGCATCACTAGAAGAGCGGACCTAGGCAGGTGCCATATCTAGTGGTTCGTGTCCTCGCACACTAGTGGAGCGAACGCAGGTAGGAGCTTTGTGCGGCTTACGCTGCTGTTCGTCTCTTTTGCACCACTAGAAGAGCAGACCTAGGTAGGTGCCATTTCGCACACATTGCCTTTGTCTCTGTGATTATTAACAGAGATCATTCCACACACCCTCCAAGTAAGGGAGGAATTGCTTTACTTACTTATTATATCCTTCTGTGAGTAAACAGAGGTATTGCACCCTGCCATAGTCTGCAGCAGAGTCTTTGCACGGTGGACCCTGACTGTCTGATACTCCTTTAGGTTCTTATCAGACAGCCCCCCGTAACATTAGGACTGAGCCAAGGGTCTGGCAGTTATGGCACAATATCAGCAGTTACACCGTTACATACAAGTACTTGAGTCACGGCTCAAGAGTATAGAGGATAAACCTCAGACCATGGTGACATCTGCACATGATCCTCGACTTGGTCTGCCAAACAGATATTCTGGCGATGCCAGATCATGTCGTGGTTTCATTAGTCAGTGTCAGATACACCTAGAGGTCAACTCTTCTCGCTTCTCTACGGAGAGGGCCAGAGTAGGCTTTATCATCTCCTTACTTCAGGACAAAGCCTTAGAATGGGCGACTCCCCTATGGGAGCGCTCTGATGTGGTTACTCTGAGACATCAAGACTTTCTTGATGCTCTTAAGGCGGTATTCATGGGTCCGCAGGTTACCCATGATGCGGCCCTGAGACTGTTAGATCTATCTCAGGGTTCGGTATCCACTAGTTCTTATGCCATTGCTTTTAGAACTCTGGTGGCAGAACTAGATTGGCCAGAGAAGGTGTTGATTCCTATCTTCTGGAGAGGGTTGGCAGGCTATGTCAAGGATGCTCTTGCTACTCGTGAGGTCCCTGCTTCTCTGGAGGACTTGATCACAGTAGCAACGAGGATCGATGTACGCCATAAGGAACGTAGACTCGAGGTCTCTTCCTCACGCCCTAAGCATCGGGCTATTCCAGTTGTTGAGGGTCCACTACCATCTTCCTCAGCATCTGAAACATCTCCCACTCCTATGGAGTTAGGTCATACGTCTTCCAGATTACGCAAGTCTGGTCCTCCTATATGTTACGTATGTCGTCAGGCTGGGCACTATGCCAACAAGTGTCCTAGTCGTCAGGGAAACTCCCTGGCCTAGTAACCATTAGAGGGGGGTTACTAGAGACGTCTTCTGCACCCTCTAAGTGTTGTATCCCAGGTCAGCTCTCGTTATCTGAGAATACATGGCCTATTATGGCTTTTGTGGATTCCGGAGCTGACGGGACTTTTGTGTCCTCAGGATTTGTAAAGGGACACAATATTCCCTCTATCATGTTAGAGGCGCCTATTCCTGTCCGTGTTGTTAATGGAACTATGTTGTCTGACTCCATTACATTGAGGACAGTTCCCTTGCGCCTTTCCCTGTCTCAGGGTCACATAGAGGAGATTTCTTTTCTTGTTTTGCCTGAGGGTATAGACGACGTCCTTCTGGGTCTCCCATGGCTTCGGACTCATGCTCCTCACATTGACTGGGAGTCTGACAGCATTATTAGTTGGGGTTCGAAATGTCAGTCCCGATGTCTTCCCTTACCACCTAAGGTCATTGCGGTTGCATCTACTGATCTCTCTCCCATACCTACACCCTATTTGGAGTTCGCTGACGTGTTCTCCAAACAGGGTGCTGAGGTTCTTCCACCCCATAGGCCGTATGACTGTGCCATAGACCTTATCCCAGGTTCGGTTCCACCTAAAGGCAGGGTTTACCCCCTGTCGATACCTGAGTCAGAGGCCATGTCGACCTATATAAGAGAGAGTTTAGAGAAGGGGTTCATTCGTAAGTCTGTCTCTCCCGCAGGAGCTGGGTTTTTCTTTGTTCGGAAGAAAGAGGGTGATTTGCGTCCCTGCATAGATTACAGGGGTCTCAACGCAATCACAATAAAGAACAAATACCCATTACCTTTTAATTTCGGAGCTCTTTGACAGACTGAGAGGAGCTCAAGTTTTTACGAAGTTGGATCTGCGGGGTGCGTATAACTTGGTACGAATTCGAAAGGGTGACGAATGGAAGACCGCTTTTAACACCCGAGACGGTCACTATGAATACCTCGTCATGCCTTTTGGGTTATGTAATGCACCCGCAGTATTTCAGGACTTCGTAAACGATGTGTTCAGGGATTTACTGTTATCCTCAGTAGTGGTGTATCTGGACGACATCCTGATTTTTTTCTCCTGATCTGGAGACTCATCGCCAGGATGTCGTTCGTGTCCTTTCCCGTTTAAGGGAGCACTCATTGTTTGCTAAACTCGAGAAATGTGTATTCGAGCAGTCCTCATTGCCTTTTTTGGGTTACATTATCTCACAAGAGGGCCTGGCTATGGATCCTGCGAAGCTCTCTGCTGTCCTGCAATGGTCCGAACCTCATTCCTTGAAGGCGGTGCAACGCTTCTTAGGATTCATAAATTATTACAGGCAGTTCATACCCCATTTTTCTACTTTGGTGGCCCCTTTGGTGGCCTTGACTAAGAAAGGTGCTAATCCCAAAGCCTGGTCTACTGAGACATCTCAGGCTTTTGAGGCAGTAAAAAGACACTTTTCAACTGCTCCCGTTCTTCAAAGACTCGATGAGAGTAAGCCCTTCCTCTTAGAGGTTGATGCCTCTTCAGTGGGTGCTGGTGCGGTCTTGTATCAAAAGAACGGTGCAGGTAGAAAAAGGCCGTGTTTCTTCTTTGCGAAAACCTTTTCACCGGCAGAGAGAAACTATACCATTGGGGATAGGGAACTGCTCGCCTTGAGATTAGCCTTGGAGGAGTGGCGTCACTTGCTGGAAGGAGCGAAACATCCTTTCCAGGTCTATACAGACCATAAGAATCTGACGTACTTACAAACCGCTCAGCGTCTGAATCCTCGCCAAGCCCGCTGGTCCTTGTTTTTCTCCCGCTTTCACTTCTCCATCAACTATCTGTCTGGGAGTAAGAATAACAAGGCAGACGCCCTGTCTCGCTCTATGCTTTCTACCCAGGAAGAGATTGACGAACCTCGTCTTATCCTTCCCTCCAGGGTTTTTCATACGCTCTCCCCTGTGACGTTAGACCAAATCCCACCGGGCAAGACCTTTGTTCCGCCTGATCAACAGAATGATATACTGTCATGGGCCCACACCTCAAAGGTGGGTGGGCATTTTGGTATTAGGCGGACACGGGAGTTACTGGAGAGGTGGTATTGGTGGCCACATTTAGCCAGCCATGTCAAGAGATATGTCGGTTCCTGCTACTCGTGTGCTCGCAACCGTCCATTACGGCAGAGACCGGCTGGGCTCTTGCATCCTTTACCAGTGCCAGATAGACCATGGGAGGTGGTAGGCATGAACTTTGTGGGTGATCTTCCATGTTCACAGGGACATAGATTTGTGTGGGTCATTACGGACCATTTCTCCCGGATGGTTCATCTCGTACCGTTATCGAGAATCCCATCTTCCAGGGTACTAGCCAAACTATTCCTCAAGCATGTCTTTAGGCTTCACGGGATGCCAGATCGTATCATTTGTGATAGAGGCCCTCAATTTACTTCCCGTTTCTGGCGAGATCTTTGTAGCCTTCTGCAAATTGAGTTGAATCTCTCTTCGGCATACCATCCGGAGACCAATGGTTTGGTTGAGCGTACCAATCAATCTATGATTATATACCTTCGACACTTTGTTGCTGAGAACCACGATAACTGGTCCTCCCTCCTACCCTGGGCAGAATTTGCCCTTAACAATTCGCTGGCTGAGGCCACTGGGCAGACACCGTTCGTACTCAATAATGGGCAACACCCTAGGGTACCGGTACCGTTTCCCGCTGCTGCACCTCCTCCTCTTGTGGCCGACTGGGCAACTAATGCCAGAGAGGTTTGGGATCGGACTCAAGAGTCGATCCAAGCAGCTAAGGACCGTATGAAGACGGTGTCCGATCGGTTTCGTCGCCCGGCTCCTGTCTTTTCTCCAGGGGACTTTGTGTGGCTCTCTGCAAAACACGTGAGACTTAGAGTGAGCTCTGTCAAATTTGCTCCTCGCTTCCTGGGTCCTTATGAGGTTCTTCGACAGGTAAATCCTGTAGTCTACCAATTGAAGTTACCCGTCCATCTTAGGATTCATGACAAATTCCATGTCTCACTGCTAAAGCCGGCTATTTTACCTCACGCTCGTGAAGTGCACTCTCCTGCCTCTGATTCCTCTCGCTCTAGCTATGAGGTACGAGCCATAGTTGGTTCTAAGATGGTTAGAGGGCGCAGGTTCTTCTTGATAGATTGGGAGGGTTACGGCCCGGAACATCGCTCTTGGGAGCCTGAGGAGGCTGTCCATGCTCCCGACTTAGTTGCCGATTACCTGCGTCGCCGGGAGGGGGGCCCTTGAGGGGGAGGTACTGTTACGGTTGCTGCGAGCACTGGAGACTATGTCCAGATTTCTTGCTACTGCACATGTGCGAGCGCCAGAGACTAAGTCCTATCTTGGAGCCATTGCACATGTGCGGGTGACATCATCGCTGACACAAGGTCACATGTCTCTGACACCTTCTATGCCGATTGGTCGCTGGTCATGTGCTTGTGATGCCTTGCTCAGTGATAGGCCAGCATGACGTCACTCCTGTCGTTCTGGCAGCGGATTGGCTCTGGTGTCCTCCATCTTGGATGAGGCACAGAGTCTATATAAGACCCTGACACATGCCGCATGGTGCTCAGTCCTCTTGGTTCATGCATAAGAGTAGACGCTCTGTGCGCGTTCCTCTAGGCATTCCTCTGTCTATGCTAGGTGAGCGCTACCGGCAGGGTAGCGTTCTTATACCTTACAGCTTCGGCTGCTGTCCGTATCCTTACCTCTTAGGGGAGCGGACATAGGCAGGTGCCTGAGGCACATGGTCTGGCTGGGCCTTGTGGTTCGACTCGTAGGTGGACGTTGCCGCTAGGGTAACGTTCCTTATACTGCGTCTGGCAGTTGTTTGTATCCTCGCACACTAGGGGAGCGAACAGAGGTAGGAGCTTTGTGCGGCTTACGCTGCTGTTCGTCTCTTTTGCATCACTAGAAGAGCGGACCTAGGCAGGTGCCATATCTAGTGGTTCGTGTCCTCGCACACTAGTGGAGCGAACGCAGGTAGGAGCTTTGTGCGGCTTACGCTGCTGTTCGTCTCTTTTGCACCACTAGAAGAGCAGACCTAGGTAGGTGCCATTTCGCACACATTGCCTTTGTCTCTGTGATTATTAACAGAGATCATTCCACACACCCTCCAAGTAAGGGAGGAATTGCTTTACTTACTTATTATATCCTTCTGTGAGTAAACAGAGGTATTGCACCCTGCCATAGTCTGCAGCAGAGTCTTTGCACGGTGGACCCTGACTGTCTGATACTCCTTTAGGTTCTTATCAGACAGCCCCCCGTAACACACTGTGTGGGCTCTTTCTACTCTAAAGTCCGCTTTTATGCCCAGCGCCCGTGGTAGCTCCACCTCACAGATATTGTCTAGCTGGCTCATCGATACCGATTCTGGCAGGCCCACAATGCGAAGATTGTTTCGCCTCGACCTATTTTCTAGATCTTCTGCCTTATCTTTCAGGTATTCATTGGATTTTACTAAAGTTGCTATTTGTTCTTGCATGCTCTGAATTACCTCCTCAGAGTTAGATATTATATGTTCTGTTTCTGCCAATCTATTGGAGTGGTCATTCAGTTGTTTTTGCATGGCGGCTAATGAAGATTGGATAGCTGTCTCAATAGCCACTTTAATTTCTTTAGACAGGTGAGATGTCACTTCTATTGCCAGTCTTTTATAATCCACATTAAACTCTTGTGGTTGCTTGTTTTGGCCAGCAGATGGCGCTGTTGTCTTGGTTTTTTTTATCTGTAGTGAGTTTCTGCCTCCCTGATGTCTTGCAGGAATGTGATGTCAGTGGGTCTTGTTTTATATTTCCTTTGCCAGGGGTATGTAGTGCTATACTTTTCTTTGTCGCTCCATTGGGAGACCCAGACAATTGGGTGTATAGCTATGCCTCCGGAGGCCACACAAAGTATTACACTAAAAGTGTAACGCCCCTCCCCTTCTGCCTATACACCCCCCGTGCTCACGGGCTCCTTAGTTTTTATGCTTTGTGCGAAGGAGGCAGACATCCACGCATAAGCTCCACAACTTAGTCAGCAGCAGCTGCTGACTAGGTCGGATGGAAGAAAAGAGGGCCCATAACAGGGCCCCCAGCATGCTCCCTTCTCACCCCACTTTGTCGGCGGTGTTGTTAAGGTTGAGGTACCCATTGCGGGTACACAGGCAGGAGCCACATGCTGTTTTCCTTCCCCATCCCTTAATGGGCTCTGGGTGAAGTGGCTACCGGATCGGTCTCCAGGCACTGGGACCGTGCTCCCTCCGCAGCCTCTGGGAATCTGCAGGATAGGAGCTGGGTATCGTCAGGGACAAGGCCCTGCTACTATGAGGTACTCTGTGTCCCCGTGGGGACCGCGCATGGAGCGCTGGTGCCATACACATTACAGCACTGCTGGGTGTGTTAGTGCGCCGGGGACTACCGCGCATGGAGCGCTTGTGCCATACACATTGCAGCACTGCTGGGTGTGTTAGTGCGCCGGGGACTACCGCGCGGCCGCGCTTATTGCCGGCCGCGCTTATAACTTTAGTCCCCGGCTTCTGCGGCCTAGTGTCGTATATTCCCGCCCACAGGCCTGCCAGTCAGGGGAAGGGCGGGACGCTGCACAGATCGTCAGCGCTGAGGGCTGGAGCATACATTAGTATCCTCCTCCCTCCTCACTCAGTACACTGGGGCACTAGATTCCCGCACTTTTCTTGGGCACGCCCACGGTCCCCTCCTCCCCACAGAACGCCGGCAGCCATTCCTGTCAGCGATTCAGACGCTGGAGAGGAGAGACAACACAGGGAGACCCAGGCAGGGAATCTGGTGATCACACAACCGCTCTGAGCGGTCGGTAAGCAGCACCTGTGGTGCTGGCCCCACTGAGTACCGAAGTGTATATATATATATAGGTATACATTTGCACTGTGCGGTCGCTCTATTGATTTTTGGCTATATACCCTCCTGTTGTTCTCAGAGGAGACAACATGTCATCCGCAAAAGGCAAGGGTGCCAAAGCACAGGAGTACTTTGCAACCTGTACCTCATGTAAAGCTGTACTACCGGCAGGTTCCACTGACCCTCATTGTGTGCAATGCTCGGCCCCTGTGGCACTTACTCAGCCGGAGCCTCTGCGACTGGTGGCCCAGGTGGAACCACCTGCTACCACTGTCCAGGTGACAGGGACGGAGTTTGCAGCCTTTGCTGACAAACTGTCTGAGAATATGGACAAATGGTCTGCTAAAATACTGGAAGCATTGCAGTTCAGACCGGTGATCCAGGCCCCGGGCACTGTCCAATCCTTGACCCCTGGTCCCCCTCAATTGGAACAGCAAAGTGCCCCTGGGGTAACCCATAGGTCCCAGGGTGAGGTCTCTGACACGGACCGCAGTCCCAGGCCGCCCAAGCGGGGTCGCTGGGAAATTCCCTCCACTTCATCACACTGTTCAGGGTCCCAGCAGGGGGACTCTCTGGAGGATGAAGCGGAGGTATCAGATCAGGATTCTGATCCTGAAGCCGCTCTCAACCTAGATACACCTGAAGGTGACGCAGTAGTGAATGATCTTATAGCGACCATCAATCAGGTGTTGGATATTTCTCCCCCAGCTCCTCCAATTGAGGAGTCTGCTTCTCAGGAGAAATTCCGTTTCAGGTTTCCCAAGCGTACATTAAATATGTTTATGGATCACTCTGACTTCAGAGAGGCAATCCAGAAAAATCGAGACTGTCCAGACAAGCGTTTTTCCAAGCGCCTTAAGGACACACGTTATCCCTTCCCCCCGAGGTTGTCAAGGGCTGGACTCAGTGTCCTAAGGTGGATCCTCCAATCTCCAGACTGGCGGCTAGATCCATAGTTGCAGTGGAAGATGGGGCTTCACTCAAAGATGCCACTGACAGACAGATGGAACTATGGTTGAAATCCATCTATGAAGCTATCGGCGCGTCTTTTGCTCCAGCATTCGCAGCCGTATGGGCACTCCAAGCTATCTCAGCTTGTCAGGCGCAGATTAATGCACTAACACGTACATCTGCCCCGCAAGTGGTGTCCTTAACCACTCAGGCGTCGGCGTTTGCGTCCTACGCCATTAATGCTATCCTGGACTCGGCGAGCCGTACGGCGGTGGCATCCGCCAATTCGGTGGTACTCCGCAGGGCCATGTGGCTACGTGAATGGAAGGCAGACTCTGCTTCCAAAAAGTTTTTAACCGGTTTGCCATTGTCTGGCGACCGCTTGTTTGGTGAGCGATTGGATGAAATCATTAAACAATCCAAGGGAAAGGATTCATCCTTACCCCAGTCCAAACCAAACAGACCTCAACCACGGAAGGTACAATCGAGGTTTCGGTCCTTTCGGACCGCGGGCAGGTCTCAATTTTCCTCGTCCAAAAGGCCTCAGAAAGATCAGAGGAACTCCGATGCATGGCGGTCTATGTCACGTCCTAAAAAGACCGCCGGAGGAACCGCTCCCAAAGCGGCATCCTCATGACTTTCGGCCTCCTCAAACCGCATCCTCGGTCGGTGGCAGGCTCTCCCGCTTTTGCGACGCCTGGCTGCCACAAGTAAAAGACCGATGGGTGAGAGACATTCTATCTCAAGGTTACAGGATAGAGTTCAGCTCTCGTCCTCCGACTCGATTCTTCAGAACATCTCCGCCCCCCGACAGAGCCGAGGCTCTTCTGCAGGCGGTGTGCACTCTGAAGGCGGAAGGAGTGGTGATCCCTGTTCCTCTTCAGCAACGGGGTCACGGTTTTTACTCCAACTTGTTCGTGGTGCCAAAAAAGGACGGATCCTTCCGTCCCGTTCTGGACCTAAAACTGCTCAACAAGCATGTGAAAACCAGGCGGTTCCAGATGGAATCGCTCCGCTCCGTCATCGCCTCAATGTCCCAAGGAGATTTCCTGGCATCAATAGACATCAAAGATGCTTATCTCCACGTACCGATTGCACCAGAGCATCAGCGCTTCCTGCGTTTCGCCATAGGGGACGAACACCTTCAGTTCGTGGCACTGCCTTTTGGCCTGGCGACAGCCCCACGGGTCTTCACCAAGGTCATGGCAACAGTGGTGGCAATCCTACACTCTCAGGGACACTCGGTGATCCCTTACTTAGACGATCTACTTATCAAGGCACCCTCTCAAGGGGCATGCCAACACAGCCTGAACATTGCTCTGGAAACTCTCCAGAGTTTCGGGTGGATCATCAATTTTCCAAAGTCAAATCTGACACCGGCCCAATCACTGACATATCTTGGCATGGAGTTTCATACTCTCTCAGCGATAGTGAAGCTTCCGCTGAACAAACAGTGTTCACTACAGACAGGGGTGCAATCTCTCCTTCAAGGTCAGTCACACCCCCTGAGGCGCCTCATGCACTTCCTAGGGAATATGGTGGCAGCAATGGAGGCAGTTCCTTTTGCGCAGTTTCATCTGCGCCCACTTCAATGGGACATTCTCCGCAAATGGGACAGGAAGTCGACGTCCCTCGACAGGAACGTCTCCCTTTCTCGGGCAGCCAAAGCTTCCCTTCAGTGGTGGCTTCTCCCCACTTCTCTGTCGAAGGGGAAATCCTTCCTGCCCCCATCCTGGGCGGTGGTCACGACGGACGCGAGCCTGTCAGGGTGGGGAGCGGTCTTTCTCCACCACAGGGCTCAGGGTACTTGGACTCAGACAGAGTCCTCCCTTCAGATCAATGTTCTGGAGATAAGGGCAGTGTATCTTGCCCTAAAGGCGTTCCAGCCGTGGCTGGAAGGCAAACAGATCCGAATTCAGTCGGACAACTCCACAGCGGTGGCATACATCAACCACCAAGGCGGGACACGCAGTCGGCAAGCCTTCCAGGAAGTCCGGCGGATTCTGCTGTGGGTGGAAGCCACAGCCTCCACCATATCCGCAGTTCACATCCCGGGCGTAGAAAACTGGGAAGCAGACTTTCTCAGTCGCCAGGGCATGGACGCAGGGGAATGGTCCCTTCACCCGGACGTGTTTCAGGACGTCGACCTAATGGCGTCCCAGCACAACAATAAGGTCCCGACATTCATGGCACGGTCCCAAGATCACAGAGCTCTGGCGGCAGACGCCTTAGTTCAGGATTGGTCGCAGTTTCAACTCCCTTATGTGTTTCCTCCTCTGGCACTGTTGCCCAGAGTGTTACGCAAGATCAGGGCCGACTGCCGCCGCGCCATCCTCGTCGCTCCAGACTGGCCGAGGAGGTCGTGGTACCCGGATCTGTGGCATCTCACGGTCGGCCAACCGTGGGCACTACCAGACCGACCAGACTTGCTGTCTCAAGGGCCGTTTTTCCATCTGAATTCTGCGGCCCTCAACCTGACTGTGTGGCCATTGAGTCCTGGATCCTAGCGTCTTCAGGATTATCTCAAGAGGTCATTGCCACTATGAGACAGGCTAGGAAACCAACGTCCGCCAAGATCTACCACAGGACGTGGAAAATATTCCTGTCGTGGTGCTCTGCTCAGGGTTTTTCTCCCTGGCCGTTTACCTTGCCCACTTTTCTGTCCTTCCTTCAATCCGGATTGGAAAAGGGTTTGTCGCTCGGCTCCCTTAAGGGACAAGTCTCTGCGCTCTCTGTCTTTTTTCAGAAGCGCCTAGCCAGGCTTCCACAGGTACGCACGTTCCTGCAGGGGGTTTGTCACATCGTCCCTCCTTACAAGCGTCCGTTGGAACCCTGGGATCTGAACAGGGTGCTGTTGGTTCTTCAGAAACCACCGTTCGAGCCAATGAGGGATATTTCTCTCTCACGCCTTTCGCAGAAGGTGATTTTCCTAGTAGCAGTCACTTCACTTCGGAGAGTGTCTGAGCTAGCAGCGTTGTCGTGCAAAGCCCCTTTCCTGGTGTTTCACCAGGACAAGGTGGTCCTGCGTCCGGTTCCGGAATTTCTCCCTAAGGTGGTATCCCCTTTTCATCTCAATCAGGATATCTCCTTACCCTCTTTTTGTCCTCATCCAGTTCACCAATGTGAAAAGGATTTGCACTTGTTAGATCTGGTGAGAGCACTCAGATTCTACATTTCTCGTACGGCGCCCCTGCGCCGCTCGGATGCACTCTTTGTCCTTGTCGCTGGCCAGCGTAAAGGGACGCAAGCTTCCAAATCAACCCTGGCTCTGTGGATCAAGGAACCAATTCTCGAGGCTTATCGTTCCTCGGGGCTTCCGGTTCCCTCAGGGCTGAAGGCCCATTCTACCAGGGCCGTGGGAGCGTCCTGGGCCTTGCGGCACCAGGCTACGGCTCAGCAGGTGTGTCAGGCAGCTACCTGGTCGAGCCTGCACATTTTCACGAAACACTATCAGGTGCATACCTATGCTTCGGCAGATGCCAGCCTAGGTAGGCGAGTCCTTCAGGCGGCGGTTGCCCACCTGTAGGACGGAGCCGTTTACGGCTCTATTATGAGGTATTATTTACCCACCCAGGGACTGCTTTTGGACGTCCCAATTGTCTGGGTCTCCCAATGGAGCGACAAAGAAGAAGGGAATTTTGTTTACTTACCGTAAATTCCTTTTCTTCTAGCTCCAATTGGGAGACCCAGCACCCGCCCCTGTTTTTTGTGTACACATGTTGTTCATGTTGAATGGTTTCAGTTCTCCGATATTCCTTCGGATTGAATTTACTTTAAACCAATTTATAATTTTTTCCTCCTTCTTGCTTTTGCACCAAAACTAAGGAGCCCGTGAGCACGGGGGGTGTATAAGGAGAAGGGGAGGGGCGTTACACTTTTAGTGTAATACTTTGTGTGGCCTCCGGAGGCATAGCTATACACCCAATTGTCTGGGTCTCCCAATTGGAGATAGAAGAAAAGGAATTTACGGTAAGTAAACAAAATTCCCTTCTTTCTTTGGTGGGGTTGTCTCACTCTCCTCTCCCTGCTCTGCTGCCTTGCTGAATCCTCCCTCCTTCCTATTTCTCCATGCTCCCCCTCCTCCATGCATCCATCTTCTTCCTCTCTTGTTTCTCCCTCCATGACCCCCTCATCCTCCCACTGTGATCCTGACCCCTGCATCCACCTGTCTCCAGCTCCGTTGTAATCTGTCTGCTCAGCCGTGTCCTCCATTGCTCTCCTGCTCCCACACAGATCCATCACGTCTTTCTCCTGCACTTCAGGCTCCGCCCCCAGCAGACTTTGCGGCGCCATGTTCAGCTCCTCTGCTCTTCTCATATCTTCAGCGTTGCCGCTCCTCCCGGTTCCCTTGCCGCCACTGGCACTCCTCAAAAGGTATCTGTCCATTGCTCTCTTCCTCCTCTTCCCCGCTGGATCACTCACGCTCCGGTCTCTGAAGCAGGGGGGCTTTTTTCTGTCAGAATCTTCAGGGGGTGGCAGGAGCTTCCCCTTTACACCTCCACCTCTGCCAGGACCGGATCAGAGTTTTACCTTTTTAACCTTCTTCACAGCCAGAATATTCTTCACTTCAAAGACATTTTCAGAACAGACCTCCAGTAGACATGGAGGAAGGATCTTTGAAGAAGTAGTTCATGATGATCGGCTTAAAAAGGATACATGAAAGGAGTTGGGCCCACTTAAAGAGGCAGGAAGCTTTAACTTGTGGGACACAACATTGACCCACTTGATGACTTCAATGGGACCTATGAAGCGTGGACCAATCTTATCGGAAGGAACCTTGAGTTGAATATATTTTGCTGGGAGCCCTACCTTATCCCCAAGATCAGGTGTGGCGAGTGTCTGTGCCTCAGGTCAGCATGTCTCTTTATTCACTCAGAAGATTTCTCAAGAGTGGTTTCAGTGTGCTCCAAGATTTTAGAGAAATCGCTAGTGAAACTGTTGGCTACCAGGCTACCAAAATACAAGAAATGGTTTAGACAGGGAGAGGGATGTTAGCTGTTGACCATATACAATAAAGAAAAGTAACTTCATTGAAGACTCGCTTACGTGATTATTATATAAAAATTCAGACCAAGATTACAGCTTGGGCCATCCATTGTGGTGCGCATTCATGAAATGCTGCAGAAAAGTTATTAGAATCTGATTGACGTGCTTTACATGATCGTTGGCCTATGGGTGGTATGCAGATAAATCTAAAGACACATTCAGAGGTTTGCAAGTTTCTCTCCAGAATCAGACACAAAGTGAACAGGGAAACTGGAGCCAGGAAATATGCTGGGTGAACTCTTTTTTTTTTTTTTTTTTTTTTTACAAGCGCGGAAGCCGATGGTAGACCAGACAGTAGAACAAAGTGAGCCAGCTCTGAAAAGTGGTCTACCACCCAGAGGACAACGGAAGATCTGTAAAACCATCCATAGTTATTTGCTGCCAGGGAGCCAAAGGAACGGGAAGTGGAAGCAGTCCAGACGGTTGTTACTGTGGAGTCTTGTTCGGAGTGCAAGAAGGGCAAGCAGAAACAAATTCCAGGGTAACCACCAGTAATGACGAGAGATGAGTGAACTTAATGGTCTTTTTCTGTCCGGCATTGCAAGCCATTTTAGAAGAGTGACCCAACAACAAAACTTGGCTTCTATCAGGCTTCGACACAAAGTCTTCCCTGGAAGAATTCGGGACAAGTCCACCAGCGCCAAAGTAATCATCTTGGTGGGCTCAATGTTATGTTGGAGCTCTTCCTTCTGGTCGGGAGGTAGGAGGTACAATCCCTTGATATTTTATAGTTGTGCACAGCAGTAGTGATGAGCAAGCACTACCATGGTTGGGTGGTCTGTACTCGTTAAGTGCAGTTGGATACTCATAGGGCACGACTAAAGATCCTGAGAATAATGGAAGTAAATTGGGACTAAAACCTTTTTTGCTGAAGATTTCCTCAAAAAATGCTTGAGTCCCTCATTGAATTCTATTATATACAGATGCTTGAGTTGTGCCAATCCGAGCATTCAACTGCTCTTAATGAATGCTCTTAATAAATGCTCACCGAGCATGGTAGTTGTCACTCATCGGTACTCGGGAGCAGAGGAGGCTTTGGAAAAGAAACCACAGGTACCCATTCAACCTGAGGAAGATTTTTTTTTTCTTGAGGACTGTTCTTGCCCCAGAAGAGATAGCATCTACCTCCAGAAAGAATTGCTTATTAATGTTGGGCTTATGAAGCATGGGAGCAGAGGAGAAGGCCTTTTTTAAGGAAAGAAATGCAGTCTCTGCCTCCTTATGCCAACTCTTTGGATTAGTGCACTTGTAGATCTTTGCTTACATCAGAGCTGTCAGAGACAAAAAATGAGGAATAAATTGGTGGTAGTTGTTCACGAATCCTAACCACTGAGTTGCTTTAATGCCAGAAGGGCGAAGCCATTTAAGAATTGCAGACAATTTTTCAGGATCCATCCTCAGTCCAGTATCCTAAATTATATAACATAGACAGAGTAAAGAGGGCTGTTCAAAGACACACTTCTCAAACTTAGCATATAGCCGATTCTTAAAAAATGTTCAAGACCTTTGTGAGGTCAGGTCTGGGGAGAAAACCAAGATGTTGCCAAAGTACACCCCCACACAGGAGTACAGAAGATCATGGATGATTATGTCATTTACGATCTCTTGAGAAACAGATGGGGCATTACTTAGCCCATGTGGCATAACACGGCACTCATAATGATCGTCCTGGCTGTTAAAAGTGGTCTTCTATTTGTCTCCCTGATGAATACAAATTGTTATAAGCCCTTCTAAGATCAAGCTTGGTGAAGATCTTAGCCCCTCTTGGATTACTGGCAATGGGTATTTGTTCTTAATTGTGATCTGGCTAAGGCCTCTATAATCAGTACACGGCCGGAGAGTTCCGTCTTTTTTATTTTTTTCTTCATAAGGAAGAACGCTGCCTCTGCCAGAGAGGACGACATCTGGATGTCGAAGGGGAGAGGACCCCAGAAGCAAGTCAATAGAGCAGTCTTACGGCAACAATTCTGCCTCATTATTGTCAAAAGAATCAGCATAAGACCAGTAGGCAGAAGGAAAGCCTGAAAGGCTAGATGGTGTCGCTGAAGGCCAAATAAATTGTTCTGAGTTGAGACAACCTTCGTGACAAAATTGACCCCAACGGAGCACTTTTCCGGATCTCCAGTCCAGCATGGGTTTATGAATACAGAGCCAAAGCCGTCATAGAAGGAGAGGGTGTGCCTGGTTTGGAAGCAACAGAAAGTAGATTTTCTCTGTCTGCAACAATCTGACCTGTAGTTCCACCTTTTCATTAGCAAGGTGCATGGACTCGAGTAGAGCCGTTCCAGTGATGAACAATACCATCAAACGACTTTGTAGACATCAAATTGGAATCTGACACGTCTCTAACACAACTTGCTGCAGGAAAATTTCCTGCCAATCTGGAGCCCAAGAGGACAGACACAAAGTACCAGATATTTCTACATGACACAGGCAGAGTAAGCACAGGGAATGAGTTAACCTTACCTAGGGCTCCCCAACAGGCTTTAAGCGGGCTTTACACACAGCGACATTGCTAGCGATGTCGGTTGTGCATCACGGGCAAATCGCTGCACGTGGCGCACAACATTGCTTACACCCGTCACACATACCTGCCTAGCGACGTCGCTATGGCCGGCGAACCGCCTCCTTTCTAAGGCGGCGGTTCCTTAGGCGTCACTAAGCGGCCGCCCAATAGAAGCGGAGGGGCGGAGATGAGTGGCCCGAACATCCCGCCCACTTCCTTCCTTCCTCATTGCGGGCGGCCGCAGGTGCGGTGATGTTCCTCGTTCCTGCGGTGTCACACATAGCGATGTGTGCTGCCGCAGGAATGACGAACAACATGCGTCCAGGAATGATAATCAGGATAGGAACCACTGGTCAACGATCTGGTAAGTAATTTTGACGGTCATTCCTGCGTTTCACATGCAACAACGTCGCTAACGAGGCCGGATGTGCGTCACAAATTCCGTGACCCCAACAACATCTCGTTAGCGATGTCATTGCGTGTAAATAATATCAGTCACTGTATCGACCTACAAATCGTCCACTAATATTAAAAATTTACTGGCTGTGTGGACAGTACAATAAAATATAACCTTTATTATTAAATACTATAACAAATTTTGATAACAATGCCACACAATTTTGAAGCCTATCTGAAACACACAGTTAAAAATAACTGGGTTCAGATACAAGAATAGCAGGTAGACTGGTAGTTGTTATCTCAGCCAAAGCTGCTACAGTTAATTCTATAAAATATGTCCAGGCCTGAACAATAATTATGCTTATGCAGACTCATATATGCTACTGCAACACAATAAGGCAACAAGACTTCAAAGCCTGTCCCTTTAGTATAGGGAGAACCATAAACCGCCCAAACTATAGGCTACCAGTTCACTATCGTCTATTAAATATATTTATAGGCTAGTATAATGATGTTCTAGATGTCCCAGAACGACTAGGGAAGAAGTCAATTTAGACTCTCTTCTATATACTAGAAAAGGATATTATATGTGCAGGAGTAGGACATCTGTCCCCGAATTCACACTTCTCCCAAATAACCTTTACTTAGTCCTACTTTAATAAATGTTAGGAGTGTTGGTTCCTATAGTGGAAATTCCCTATCCAGGGTCAGGTTTACAGGTGAAGGACTCACCTGTGACTGCAAATCACCTGAGTGACGTCCCGCTGATTGCGTGGCTCACTTCAGTCTCTCGGGCGACTTGCTGTCACAGGTGGATGACTCCAGCTGTGGCCGCGGGTAATTTGATTGTTGTCACTGCTGATAGCTTGACTCGCTTCAGTTGCTGCGTGGAGCTCACACCTAGCGGTCGTGCTCTATGGTCGCTAGCTGTCCGCTTCCAAAGTAGCAGAACTGAAAGTGTCGTGGGACCTCGTGTGGATTACGTCAGACCTGGAGGGGTGTTTGGTGGGTTAATAAAGTGGTGAAAGAGGGTGTTTTTTTGTCTTTTATTCCAAATAAAGGATTTTTCGGTGTATGTGTGTTTTATTTACTTTCACTTACAGGTTAATCATGGGGGTGTCTCATAGACGCCTGCCATGATTAACCTAGGACTTGGGCTACATTCACATGACTGTTCCGTTTTCAAGGTTTGCAAAAAATGGTCCGTTTTTTTTCACGGATGCATCTGTGACATCCGTGTGTTTTCCGGTTTTTTTTTTTGCGGACCGCAAAAAAACGGAAGCAGCAAGAAAGATGAATAGATAAGTAGATGTAGAGATGGATAGATAGATATAGATACAGCAAGATACAGGGATGAATGAATGAATGAACAGAGGGATAGATAGATTAGATGAGAAAGACATATATAATGTCCCACCCCCCTGCATATTCTAAGCTGGCACCCTTTAGTGACTTTCATGTGGCACTAAAGGGTGCTTAGCCTTGTATTTAGCCAAACAATAAATGATTAAAAAAAAACGACGTGGGGTCCCCTCTATCTTTTGTAGTCAGTTAGGGTAAAGCAGACGGCTGCAGCCTTCAGACCACAGCTGTCAGCTTCACCTTGGCTGGTAATACAAAACAGAGGGCACCCCACGCTGTTATTTGAACTTAAATAAATAATTTAAAACAAAAAAACAGGGTCCCCCCCAAATTGGATCACCAGCCAAGGTAAAGCAGACAGCTGTGGTCTGGTATTCTCAGACTAGGGAGGTCCACGGTTATTGGACACTCCCCAGCCTAAAAATAGCAGACTACAGCCGCCCCAGAAGTGGCGCATCCATTAGATGTGCCAATCCTGGCGCTTTGCCCCAACTCATCCCATTGCCCTGGTGCGGTGGCAAACATGGTAATATATGGGGTTGATGCCAGATGTGTAATCCAGGTATCAGGCCCTGGGGTTAGTGATGTCAAGTGTCTATCAGATACCCAACATCACCAACCCAGTCAGTAATAAAAAAAAAAAAATAGACAACAAAAAATTTGAAAAAACACTCCCCAAAACATTCCCTCTTTCAATTTATTGAAAAGAACAATCAAATCCGGGTCCGGCGTAATCCAATAAGGGGGTCTCACGACGATCAATACCATACTCACTGTCCCAGTCAATGAAGAACAGAATGTTCCCCATTGGTTGGGAGAGTAGTGCAGTGACCTGAGCTAACATCAATAGGTCAGTCCAGGTTACTGCAGGGGATGACGAGCGCTGCCATCAGGAGGTTAGATGAGATCATTACCTGCTATGACGATTTCCTGCACTCCTGACGTCAGCACTGTCACTGCCTTCCATTGCCTGCTGCATTCTCAACGAAGAATCGCGGGAGCCTGTGACGTCACCGCTAGTGACAGTCTTGGGCCGCCCGCGAGACGTGATGTGAAAACGCGGTGGCAATGGAAGGCAGTGACAGTGCTGATGTCAGAAGTACAGGAGATCGTCACAGAAGGTAATTATCTCATCTAACCTCCTGACAGCAGCGCTTGTGATCCCCGCACTGCAGTGTGAGAAGCTGCTGATACTGCAGTGGCGGCAGACCCTGACACACTGCTGTGCGGGCAGCCGCGGGGCTGGCAGGGAGCGGAACAGAGACTGCTCGCGCTCGGGCACCCGACGGAGGTCACACGGAAGTGATTCTGTGCGGCTTCCAGGGATTTTGCGGACCCATTGACTTGTATTGAGTCATGGTCCATTATTACGGAACAGAATAGGACATGTTCCATGATAACGGAACGGACATACGGCATCTGATGTGTTTTTTTTTGTTTTTTTTTTTGTTTTTTTGTAGGATCGGATGCATACGGAAGTGCTTCCATGTGCCATCCGATCCTACATAAAAGGCATTGTAAAGATGGTCCTGTCTGTGGGTCTGCAAAAAAACAGGAACTGACCAGGACAAGCTGAGTGACAGCTGTCTCACTGCAACCAATCATAGGCGCCGGTGGGTGGGGGAAGCAGAGAATATGAAATGAGAAGCCGCGGGAGCAGTGTGACAGCCGTGCAGTGCCGTGCCGGTGATCGGTGAGTATGAAGGAGGGAGAAGGGGAGAGACCGACAGACCGACACCAACAGAGAGAGAGACAGAGACCGACCGAGACAGACACCGACCGAGACAGACACCGACCGAGACAGACACCGACCGAGACAGACACCGACCGAGACAGACACCGACCGAGAGAGAGACCGAAAGACCTGCGTTTTTGTTGACAAGAACGCATCCAAAATGCAGTGCAAACGCACAGCTAAACGTTTTGGTTGCGTCTTGACACACCTCTTTCATTTCAATGGGTGGAAAATGCAACCAAAACGCAAAGAAGAAGTGACATGCTGCTTTATTTTTAGGCAACGATTTTGACAAATATTTGACAAACAATGCGCTGCCTAAAAAAAAAAAAAACAATGTGCGCATGGAATTTTCTGACTTCTCATAGACTTTGCTGGGGAAACACAACGCATGCATTTTGTTAAGGACACAGTGCAGTTTAAAAGGCTGCCAAAACGCAGGACGCAAAACACGTGCGCACATGGCCTAAGACACCCAGCCGTAGGCTGGGGATTAGTGTGTTAGCGCTGTGCCTTTTTAAGAGGCAGAGAGCGCGTGCCGTAGAAACCATACCAGGCGGCCTGCACAACCTGCCTGAGGACTGAGGAAGCTCTAGAGATGGGACAGAGACCAAGCAGCTTCACCAGCACATAGATGCCGAGGATACAGTTTTACAGACTCTGAGTTACTAATGTCGAAACTTTTTGGTTTTCCATTGAGAGTTGATGGAGTTGAGTGAGGGCTTGTTTTTAGTGAGAGGAATAGATGTTTTTTATTGGTATCATTTTCACCTACATAATAAATTTTTATGGCTTCTTATTCCAATATTTTGGAGGCAGAATGGACACCACCCTCTACTTTTTCACCCTACGAGGTCTTCTATTGGATTGAACTGTAATTGTGTTAGTGAATAGTTCAAATATGCTAGATAACTTTCCATTTCTATGGCCTGTTTAAGTAGGAATGTTAACATTTTATATTTTTGAAGAATATTTTGTTCAAAAATAATTGGTTTTATTTTTGTCAGATGACGGAGACAGGAGATCAGAGGGAAAACTGACATCCTCAATTTTTAAATCAGATGACCTTGAGAACATACAGGATATAATTGAAGTTATCCCATCATCCCTTCACGGCCAAGATCTATCATCTGATCCTATGAAACAGGTCCTCTCTTCTGATTCATTACAGACTATTAAGAAAAATAGAAGTCCCAAAACAGATTTTAAAACCCTAACAGCTCTTGAACCAAAGAAATCCATTTCACATTCAGAATATGGAAACTGTTTTCCCCTCAGAACATCTTTTAGTAGGGATCAAAAAATTCACACAGAGGAAAAGAGATTTTCTTGTTCCAAGTGTGGGAAATATTTTAGCAAGAAATCAGCTCTTGTTAGCCATGAGAGAACTCATACTGGGGAGAAACTTTTTTTGTGTCCAGAATGTGGTAAACGTTTTTTACGGAAATCATCTCTTGTTATACACCAGAAAACTCACACAGGGGAGAAACCATTTTCATGTTCAGAATGTGGGAAATGTTTTGTACGGAAATCACATTTTGTTATACACCAGAGAACTCACACAGGAGAGAAGCCTTTTTTATGTTCAGAATGTGGGAAATGTTTTGTATCTAAATCAAGTCTTGTTGAACACCAGAGAATTCACACAGGGGAGAAACCTTTTTTATGTTCTGAATGTGGAAGATGTTTTGCACATAAATTCACTCTTTTTGGACACCAGAAAACGCACAGAGGGGAGAAGCCATTTTCATGTTCAGAATGTGGAAAATGTTTTGCATATAAATCAAGTCTTGTTGAACACCAGATAATTCACACAAGGGAGGAGCCTTTTTCATGTTCAGAATGTGGGAAATGTTTTAACCAGAAATTGGATTTTACTATACACCAGAGAATTCACACGGGGAAGAAGCCTTATTCGCACTTAGATTTTGAAGTATGAATGATTAGAAAATTGTGTTTCGTTTACCATTAAAAATCACAATGGGAGAAATTATATTTTATTGACAAACTGTGCAAAAAAACATAACAGACCATTGTATAATTGAATAAGAAAGGGAAATTACTTGATAACTTGCCTTAGAAACTTTAACAAGAAAAAAAAAATCTTGCTAGTGTGACAGGGGGACTGGCGAATTAGGATAAAGTGGTGTATTCCCAATCACCAGTCGGGGTCCACCGTGCTCCCAGATGAAAAAGGAGCTAATTCTATCCTGCGTGCATTGTGGCAGGCTTCGTTTCCGGGTGTTCACGCACCGGCTTCAGACGCGCAGTGTGCATCTGAAACGGACAAGGAGAACCCGGAAGAGAAGCCTGCCGCAAAAGTAAGCGTAAACGTGCGCAGGACAGAATGAGCGACGGTGACATTGCTCATGTGACTCCATAGTATCACGCCCACAGGGGCGTGATACCACGGAAAGTATGCAGGGGCAAGGCGCCGCCCCTGTGACCATATTCCCTGCTAATTACATAGGAAATATGAAGGTAATAAAACATTTTTTATTACTTTCATATTATACAATTTTATAACACAGGGATGGGTAGGGAGGTGTAATTAGGGCACACATGCGTCTGCTTATAGGTCAGAACACATATTCTAGGTGACAGGTTCCCTTTAAATCAAAATGTAAAGTTTATTTACCTTTAAAAATTTCTGCGTTCAGTCAATCAAATGAAAACAACAGAACTTTCTCCTGCAAAAGTTATGAACAAAACAGTGCGTCCTTTGTGGGTAAGGTAACAGAAATTAAACGGCTTTATTAATTGGGTAACGCAGGTATCTCCTCAGGGGGATCCTTATGGGGATTAAGGGTGGAAGCATACCAGGAACATGTTGATGCATACGCTATTAGGGTAAGTGCGCACGTTGCGTTCCGCCGTGACAAATATTCTGCAGTGTTTTGTCACTGCATGTGCGTTTCAAAACGCTGCATTTTGGATGCATTGTGAATGCAGAATTCATGCGTTCTGGATGCTTGCTCTACCATAGACAGTGGGAAAAGCATCCAAAATGCACAAAATAAGTGACATGTTGCTTTTTAGAACGCATCGATTTTGTAAAAAATTTGGCATCTAAAACGCTGCGTTTTAAAAAGCAACGTGCACATGGAATGTGCTTAATTCTCATAGACTTTGATGGGGAAGAACAACGCATGCGCTGATGCTGCAGTTTAAAACTCTGCGTAAACACATGAAAAATCGCAACGTGCGCAATACCCTTATAGCGGTTTTCTTGTGAATGTTTGATGTCCTGTGTACTTAAATTTTTCAAGTAATAAAGAAGAAATTGTTATTTTGAGCTGAACCTTCCTATTTTGCTGATCTATAGCGAGACTCCTGGACAGAAATATTAAGGCTACAGCAACATCACATACAGTTAGGTCCAGAAATATTTGGACAGTGACACAAGTTTTGTTATTTTAGCTGTTTACAAAAACATGTTCAGAAATACAATTATATATATAATATGGGCTGAAAGTGCACACTCCCAGCTGCAATATGAGAGTTTTCACATCCAAATCGGAGAAAGGGTTTAGGAATCATAGCTCTGTAATGCATAGCCTCCTCTTTTTCAAGGGACCAAAAGTAATTGGACAAAGGACTCTAAGGGCTGCAATTAACTCTGAAGGCGTCTCCCTCGTTAACCTGTAATCAATGAAGTAGTTAAAAGGTCTGGGGTTGATTACAGGTGTGTGGTTTTGCATTTGGAAGCTGTTGCTGTGACCAGACAACATGCGGTCTAAGGAACTCTCAATTGAGGTGAAGCAGAACATCCTGAGGCTGAAAAAAAAGAAAAAATCCATCAGAGAGATAGCAGACATGCTTGGAGTAGCAAAATCAACAGTCGGGAACATTCTGAGAAAAAAGGAATTGACTGGTGAGCTTGGGAACTCAAAAAGGCCTGGGCGTCCACGGATGACAACAGTGGTGGATGATCGCCGCATACTTTCTTTGGTGAAGAAGAACCCGTTCACAACATCAACTGAAGTCCAGAACACTCTCAGTGAAGTAGGTGTATCTGTCTCTAAGTCAACAGAAAAGAGAAGACTCCATGAAAGTAAATACAAAGGGTTCACATCTAGATGCAAACCATTCATCAATTCCAAAAATAGACAGGCCAGAGTTAAATTTGCTGAAAAACACCTCATGAAGCCAGCTCAGTTCTGGAAAAGTATTCTATGGACAGATGAGACCAAGATCAACCTGTACCAGAATGATGGGAAGAAAAAAGTTTGGAGAAGAAAGGGAACGGCACATGATCCAAGGCACACCACATCCTCTGTAAAACATGGTGGAGGCAACGTGATGGCATGGGCATGCATGGCTTTCAATGGCACTGGGTCACTTGTGTTTATTGATGACATAACAGCAGACAAGAGTAGCCGGATGAATTCTGAAGTGTACCGGGATATACTTTCAGCCCAGATTCAGCCAAATGCCGCAAAGTTGATCGGACGGCGCTTCATAGTACAGATGGACAATGACCACAAGCATACAGCCAAAGCTACCCAGGAGTTCATGAGTGCAAAAAAGTGGAACATTCTGCAATGGCCAAGTCAATCACCAGATCTTAACCCAATTGAGCATGCATTTCACTTGCTCAAATCCAGACTTAAGACGGAAAGACCCACAAACAAGCAAGACCTGAAGGCTGCGGCTGTGAAGGCCTGGCAAAGCATTAAGAAGGAGGAAACCCAGCGTTTGGTGATGTCCATGGGTTCCAGACTTAAGGCAGTGATTGCCTCCAAAGGATTTGCAACAAAATATGGAAAATAAAAATATTTTGTTTTGGGTTTGGTTTATTTGTCCAATTACTTTTGACCTCCTAAAATGTGGAGTGTTTGTAAAGAAATGTGTACAATTTCTACAATTTCTATCAGATATTTTTGATCAAACCTTCAAATTAAACGTTACAATCTGCACTTGAATTCTGTTGTAGAGGTTTCATTTCAAATCCAATGTGGTGGCATGCAGAGCCCAACTCGCGAAAATTGTGTCACTGTCCAAATATTTCTGGACCTAACTGTATTTTATATAGAAGAATAGCGCTATCTACAGATCTTTATACAATGGATCAGACAAGGTCCTCATCTTTAGGCAGTTTCTATTTTACTCAAATGCTCTTTATATGAACAAGATCAGTGAGTCTCATTATACCGAGTAGAGAAGCCAGGGACAAGGACCCCGTCTCGTACTGACACGCTGTAAGCCCAAAGTCTGCAGCCCTGGTGCCTGGATTCTTTCATTTGTGGCTCCAGCGTTTCTTTTAGAATAAATCCCCTTCTCATACCGTCCTGTAATGACTTTGTTAATCACATTTTGTAGCAGGTGTCATCTGAATCCATCGAAATGCTATCAATTTATGTGCAAAAAACAACATTTATAATCGCACAACATGTGTATAAGATCAGCAGGTCCGATAAGTACTTCGCACCTTTGGCGTCTGTACGTATGCCGACTTTGTGGAGATCAAAAAGGTCCGTGGAGCCTCTGTTAGGAGTCTCAACACAGAAACCAGCCAGATATCCCTCCGGGAAGGGCCCAGCCAAGGGGTGACTTTTTTTAGGAGACCACCATAGCCACCTTATTAAGTGGCCCTTATAGTCAATATCCAACTTTTTTACAAGTTTAAAGATATGACACGGGAAATACCAAGGCCAGGTATCCATCCACAGACGGCTGTTTCGGGGCATTGCCCCTCATCGGTGGAGTAGGATTCTGGCTGGGTGGGAGCAATGCCTAGTAGACCAACAAAACAAAACAATCACTGATCTCGGGGAGACCAGCCAGAGAAAACACTGCCAGCAGCCAGCGAGGGCGCTCAAGACAGTGAAATCCTAGGTACATTGCCTGGCCTTGGTATTTCCCTTGTCATATCTTTAAACTTGTCAAAAAGTTGGATATTGACTATAAGGGCCACTTAATATGGTGGTTATGGTGGTCTCCTAAAAAGAGTCACCCCTTGGCTGGGCCCTTCCCGGAGGGATATCTGGCTGGTTTCTGTGTTGAGACTCCTAACAGAGGCTCCACGGACCTTTTTGATTTGCATATTTCCCAGGGGGCAATGTACCTAGGATTTCACTGTCTTGAGTGCCTTCGCTGGCTGCCGGCAGTGTTTTCTCTGACTTTGTGGAGAAACAGAGCAACATATATTCCTTATGGATGGTTTAAAGTTGTGACACACTGCAACTTTCCCTCAGCACTTATACAAGAAAAACTGACATTTGAATAAGTTGTACCTGAGTGTTTCCGGGATAGAACAAGTGCCTATTATAGTCTATGGAGTTGTTGACATGTCTGTGTATTTTTACAGACTAAGTGGTCCACCCAAAGTCACCACCACAGTTTATGGATTAGCCCACCAGTCAGTGGTCTGAACCTTCCTTCATTACATTTGCCATTTTTCAAAGTGGCTGATAAATCCATGTACCTGAAATATTGGGAGATGTCACCACTAACAGCCATTCCTAGTCCCTCTTTAATTCTGGCTTTGTACTGCAAGGTAATAGACCCATAAATTTGGAGGTGCCAGTCCTGCATCATCCTGAGCGCTTTATAACACAAAGTTTTAGTCTCTGGTGACCTCTGTTCTAAGTCAGATCTCTGAAATCCACATTTATATGATGAAAATGATTAAGCAGGAGCCAAATAGGTGCATTATGTAGTATATGCAGTAATTATGGCATCAGGAGTATTATTATCAGGTTCATCCTTCCCACTACAGATACAAATACTTTTTTCCACGTAATGTTTTTTGTTATACGTTTTGTAGGTTCAAGTTCTCAAAGTCCAATGGGAATCTATTGCCTTTACTCCCTGGATAATTATATGGTTGTACACATTCGGTGTGATCACCATTAAACATCAGTGCAGAAAGTTCTAACAGATCAATAAATAATAGAACTGATTTATGTTAGTGCATTGCCAGCCTGAAAAGCTTTCCAAAGCAATCTATCAGGCGTCCAGAAATACATGTTTCATTCATATGTAAATTAGACTTGCAAGGATACCGGTAGGGGTATCTGTGCACCGGTGGGGATATCTGTGCACTTGCAGTCCTCAACTTTTCTCGGCACCGCTTGTAATGTTAAAATGTGTGTGCACTGAAAGCAGATTTTATCTGCGAACTGACAGCAAATGATCCATCCCAGATCAGTTCTATTTATTTTGTGTTGCTCTCGCTGTCGGCCGTCAGCAGACCTCGAAGACTTTATCATCTTCACTGATCCGTTCTCCCTATCTACTATTAAAGTGAACCAATCACCAGGATTTTCTTATATAACCTAAAGCCAGTGCTATACTGGCGCTATCATGTTGATTCTCTACATACATTTAGTGGTCAGCTCGGATGTTTAGGTTTTGAAACCCAAGAAAGTAAACTTTGTAAAATCTGCAGCTTGTTGAGTGACAGCAGCTGAGGATCAGCTAATAGCTGGGGGGTATTCATAGTGATTCCCGCTCCTTGCCTGTTGTTCATCCCCCTCTCTGTTATTTCTATTAATTTTACTAGAAAAGCCTTTTACTAATTTCTTCACTAAGATGGCGTCGGAGTTGGCGCCTGTGCATAGTGCGCTACAACCAGTGGAGCTGCCCAGGGGCTGCAACTATTGTCGCGGGCGGAGGGGCTGCGCTCGCTATGCTCGGGTCCGGGGCTGCTGCTGCTCGGTGGCTCGAGCGGTGGGCCGGACCCGGGGACTCGAGCAGCGCTCCTTGCCCACGAGTGAAAAGGGGTGGTTTGTTTGGGGAGATAGTTCGTGACGCCACCCACGGATCGTGGTGATATTGGGCACCACCGCTGCTGGTGACGGGGATCCCGGGAGCGATGGCAGGGAGCAGCTAGGATGTTGGTTCCCCCTCCGTGGGTAGGGGTTGGTGATCCCGGTGGCGGTACGGGGAGGCAGGATAGCTGGGGTGCAGGGTTGCGGAGGCAGCGCGGCGCGGTGCCGGATGGCACTGTTGTACTCACTCAGGCACAGATTCACAGAGTCTCTGGTAAACCAAACGGCTGGATGGACGGGTCCCGCAGCCGGCTGCAGTGTCTTTGCTCTCCCCGGACAGGTTGATGGTGGCTGTCTTTCCCTGCACCGTTGTAGAATGTATTGACTCCGATGGTTGCCCAACGGTAGTCCGCTCCCCGGAGTGTATGTACCGAAGGAGCCCGTTTTGCCCGCAGGCGCTGACCCTTGGATCTCTAGCCTATGGCAGTGGCTTTTTATCTTCACTGTGTGGACTGGTGCCTTCTGTTGGGTCTTGGGTGTGAGGGAACCCCTGAGGTCCCGGTCACTATCTGATTTGACCGTTGTCGGCGGCTCCTAGCCTGGTCGGACTCGGTACCGGCGGGCCACCGCCCGTCCCCGGTCCTACGGTTCCGCTGACCTACACCCACTCCTGCAGACGGCCACCACCGTCTGCTGTCCTTGCTGACAGTGCCTGGGCTCCTACCCAGACACTAACAGTTTCTGTCCTCTCACTTTCAACTCCAACTCGAATCTGTCACTTTTTCCGCCTCCAGGCCTGTGAACTCAGTGGGTGGGGCCAACCGCCTGGCTCCGCCCCACCTGGTGTGGACATCAAGCCTGGAAGGTGGCAACAAGGATTTTGTTTGACTGTTGTTGACTATCCAGGGGAGGGGGTGTGTGTGATGTTGTGTTTGTGACTACCTGGCTAGTCCAGGGCGTCACACTATCTCGGATGACCCCTGCCTCCTTCATGTTCCTCAGCATTTCCTTGGCACATTGATAGTGTGTGGGTGGTATAGGCCTGTATCTTTCATTGATGGGTGGATGGTTGCCTGTGGGTGTGTGATGTACCCCTTTTATCCTCCCAAAGTCTAGTGGATGTTTGCTGAAGACCTGCTCATACTCTTGCATTACCCGGTAGACTCCTTGTTTATGATGTGAGGGTGTAGAGTCAGTGTCTACATGCAATTCCTGGCACCAACCCTCTAATTGACCCTGAAGTTTGTCATGTTCGGTTTGCTCCCGTGAGATTGTGGATTCTTCTGCCTGAATGGACTCTTCAGTGACAGTGAATAATTTGGCAATGGTGGTATACCTGGGCAATTTAGTCTCCTCATCCCCGTAATTCAACACTCGCACTGGCACTCTCCCCTTACAGATATCCACTACCCCCCTACTTGTCAAAACAGTGGGCCAATGCTCAGAATTTAGTGGCTCTACTACCGCCTGGTAGTCCTGTCCACTAAGGCCTATGGCCGCCTGGCACCATATCATCATCTCACTTCTTGTGGGTATTACAAGAGGACCAGCATCTATGACCCTTACACTGCCAATTTCACCACCAGACAAGTTTACCTGTTGTCTCTGCAGGAGGGCTCGGATCTCTCTTTGCAAAACTCTGATCTTCCCAGCACCTGCAGTTTCAGCAATGTGTTGGAGAAAAAACAACACTTCTCCCAAGCAGTTTTCAATGACATTTGTCCCCAGAATCATTTTAGGATTTTTATCCCTAGCATCATTTTCTACAACAATCAGTCCTTGTTTTGCTAGCTCTACCCGTCCCACCTTTTATGGTCACATCTTTAAACCCAATCTGAGTCACTGGTGAACTGTTGACAGCATAGATGGTAAGGCCTGCATGGGGCCGGGTGAGTTCAGCATCTGACCAAAACCTTTTATACAGCGTGTACGGAATGGTTGTTACCTGCGAGCCAGTGTCCAACAGGCCAGAGGTAGGGATCCCGTCCAAGGTGATGGAGATTATGGGACGCCCTCCTACATACCAGTCTCACCAGTCAGCGGGGCCATGTTGTCCTATTCCTGGGGATTGACCCTTGGCCCCAGGGGTTGCCAGTTAAAAGAACACCTTCTGGCAAGATGGCAGACTTGCTGGCACCTGCAGCAGATGGGCTGTCCAGATGCACTGTAGCGGTTGCTGCTCCTCCCTCGAAGCAGTGGAGTCCTTCTTTTTCGCATCCAGGGGACATCCTCAGGACAGTCAGCTAGCAGGATCTTCTCCGCCGGCTTGATCTCTGGCTGGAGCTGAGTCACCTCCAGGATTCTGGCAACATCTTTGCTCAGCTGCTGTACTTGAGAATGCAGATCACTCGGAGCACATGAGGGCACTACCTGAGGCACAGTCTTTGCCACAATTAAGGAAGGGGGGTTCCTACCGCAAAGGGGAGGTGCTGGCTTGCCAGGATGGTGGGTTAGAGTCCATGACCTCAGGGGGTTGCAGGGCTTTGATAGCCCGGTCTTTGAGAACAACAAAGTTCACATTTGGGTGTTCCAGGGCCCACAGCCGAAGCTGCTTGTGGTCCTCCATTGATTGTAAACCCTGCAGGAATTGCTCAACTATCATTTTGTTTCCTTCCTGGTCAGCAATGGGGTTCACTAGCTTTAGGGTCCGCAGTGCTGCCTGCAACCTCAAGGCATAGTCTCTGATACTGTCAGTGTGGGTTTTAACGGCAGCTCTGAGTTTTTCAAATATAGTGTTTACTGACTTCCAGTCGTCATCTGACCAGGTCTGCACCTCCAACTCATCTGCGCCCGTTAACTGTCCCAGCACCACTGACGCCCACTGTCTGCCGGTCATCGTGTACATGTCCAGTACAGTGCAGATTTTCTTTTTAAATCCCGGTAAGGCGTCGGGTTTGCCATCATATTGGGGCAGCCAGGCTACGCCGGGTACATACTGTAAGGTAATCTGCATTATCTGGGCGACCGCCACGGCTACGGGTGCTGCTGCTTGTTCTACAGAGCAGGTCCCACCGTGTTGTCGTCATCATCTTGCATGGCCTTGGAAGGCCCCGCGGCGCTCCCGTCATCTGGTGCCTCCATTCGCTGCTCCCCCTTGGTCATCTCTCAACACTCTCACGGGAACTGGGGCGCTCTGGAGCTTCCAGGTCTGGTTACTGCCGACTTCTGCCCGTGCTCTCATGGTTCATGGGTGGGGCTTACGTTCGCATGCTTTTGCAGTTTCGCGCTCTTTTCAGGCACAGTGATGGCGCAGCAGATTTTTCAGCATTCAAA